>NC_030432.2:26135133-26280133 GCF_001660625.3 Ictalurus punctatus
ATTTATTCCACCATGATTATCTCTGCAGTTTTTATTTCCTCCAGAAGCCTGATTATAGTTTGGTCCTTCAGAAGGTTCTACAGAGTGTTCTACGTTCTCATGGGTCCGGTTTAGAATCCACGGCCTTTACTGCACTTTCATTTTAAATCACACACACACACACACACACACACACACACACACACACGCGCAGTTGATTGTGTAGTTGTTGGTGTGATGAATGCGTTGTGTCGTACTGCAGGTTATGAGAAGTATAACTCCATGCGAGCCGACCCGGCGCTGGGGTTTTTGGAGCGAGTGGGAATGCCGGATGCCAAAGCCATCGCCGCTGAGCAGAGGGGAGCGGACATGGTGGCAGATGGGTAATGCTGGACCCCAATCTCTCACACAGCAAGAGAGACGCCCGTCTGTCTCTATCTCTGTCTATCTGTCTTTGTTTCTCTCTCTCTCTCTCCTCTTTGTGTTCTGTTTTTGTTATAAATAAATATATTTTATTTATTTAAATTTGTACTGTTCAAAAACCCAAACATGTTCACAGTGAGTTTATAATGCGTCATGTGACCTGCGTGTGTAGTTCACCAAAACACGAAGAAGAAGAATAATACATGATTTGAAGAAGAAATATAAATATCAGTGTAGTAAGTTTAGAGTGTACGGAGCTGGTCTAAACACCCCCCCCCCCTCTCTCTCCCTCCCCCCCACCTCTCTCTCAATCTCTACATCTCCCCCCTCCCCCTCTCTCTCCCCCCCCACCCCTCTCTCAATCTCTACACCCCTCTCTCCCCCTCTCTCTCCCTCCCCCCACCCCTCTCTCAATCTCTACATCCCCTCTCCCCCGCTCTCTCCCTCCCCCCACCCCTCTCTCAATCTCTACATCCCCTCTCCCCCGCTCTCTCCCTCCCCCCACCCCTCTCTCAATCTCTACACCCCCCTCTCCCCCGCTCCCCCCCACCTCTCTCTCAATGTCTACATCTCCCCCCCTCCCCCCCCCCCCTCCCCCGACCTCTCTCTCAATATCTACACCCCCCTCTCCCTCTCTCTGTCCCTCCCCCCACCTATCTCTACATCTCTCTCTCAATCTCTACACCCCCCCCCCCCCCCCCCCCCCCCCCCCCCACACACACACACACAGAGAGGATGAAGACCCGGAGTATAAACCACTGCGTATGCCCTTCAAGGATGATATGGATGTGAGTTTAAACACAATGTGCTCTATCATAAACCAGTTGCCTGTGTGTGTGTGTTTCTGGCAGGCTTCACTAACGTCGGTAATGTTTTTTAGGATTTCACCAACTCCCCTCTGGATGATAAAGAGGAGATGATGGATGTAGAAGGTGGTGAAGGTGCGTCCTCGTTCCTGCTGCTGTCTTTAATAAACTTCATCTGAGTTTAAAGTGCAGTAAATCTCAACCCAACTCTTATTTATTTACACATCTCCTCACTCTTGCCTTGTGGGTGTTATTTTCCAGCCCCTAAGGCGAGTGAGAACGGGGCTAAAGCTGGGAATCTGTACTGGCCTGCAGCGTCGGCTCTCACCGCGCGCCTGCGTCGCCTCATTACCGCGTACCAGCGCTGCCACAAGAGACAGGAGACGCTGATTAAACCGGACGGACGCAGGCGCAGACGTCTCCGTGAGGACCACCTCCTCGCCATGGCGACCGAGGGCGGGGCTTTCACGCTGGAGCCAAACAGGGTGGCCACAACAGCTTATCTAACTGAAGGAGCGTCGTTTGTTAAAACCTCACCGTTCCTGCACGAGAGCGCCGCCCTGTTGGCCGATGGAGCTGCTTTCTTCAAAGAGAGACGTCAGAGGTCAGGCCTTTTAAATAATGCAGCTTTCTACATATTTAACATCATTGGGCTGAAGGGTGAGACCTTCATCTGAATTTATTTATAAACACAGAGTGGAGAACATCTTAATATCTTCATCTGCTCTTTACTTTCTCTAAACACCTGCTGAGGGACAGATTCCTGCCAAGGTCTCTACTAACCCACTGTATGTGATCTCTCTCTCTCTCTCTCTCGCCCTTTCTCCCTCTCTCTCTCTCTCTCTCTCTCTCTCTCTCTCTCTCTCTCTGTCTCTCCCCCCCCCCCCCTCTCTCTCTCTCTCCCTATCCCCCTCTCTCTCTCTCTTGTCCTCCAGATGGACGAGGCGTGAGGAGGCAGATTTTTACCGTGTGGTGTCTACATTCGGGGTGGTTTATGACGTCCAGACACAGTGTTTCGACTGGGCGCAGTTCCGGGCCTTCGCTCGTCTCGATAAGAAAACGGACGAGAGTCTGGAGAAGTATTACTACGCCTTCGTGGCCATGTGCAAGCGGGTGTGTCGCATGCAGGTCAAAGACTCGGGTACGACGTCTCCTCTTGTCTCAACACATTAATGCTTGTTTAAACACTGAGTGTTTGTTTAAATAACTTTTCATGTTTTAGATCATCTAATCTAACACTTTTCTGATTTAATTATGAGATCAGAATCTTGCTTGATTCTGAAACCAACTGGCCAACTGTTACCGATAGCAACAGAAAGTGTGAACACTTGTACCTGAACTCATTAACATCTGACACATTCACACGAGTCTGGGTTAAAGTTCCCTGAACTCTGTGTGCTGTCGGAGTCATGTCGGTCGGAGTCATGTCGGTCGGAGTCATGTCGGTCGGAGTCATGTCGGTCGGAGTCATGTCTTCCCGTAATCTGTCGGTCTTTCCTCTTCTTCTCTCTCAGTTTTATCTAAATTATAACACTACCTATCCAGTCTCCTTTATCAACACACCAACTTTTAAACATGTCCTGTGACACGCACATGGGGTCATGACATCACCATCTTTAAATCTTTCAGTTTGTGTAATTAAAACCCAGTAGCAGATTTCCATGAGCTTACTAACGTTAAGTAAATAACTGGTGATGTCACATGATCAGGATATCTGGACACACCTGTCACACTGCTGAACCTTAGCGGATTTTTACCCATAGTGCACTTGTCTGCTCTGCTTTTTTTTAAAGTTCCTTTTAGTTCTGTTTGAGAGTTGGTCCTGAAGTGTTTGATGCGTTCAGTGGAGAGTAACGTGTTCCTGTTTCCCAGCAGAGCTGGCCGACCCGACGCTGATCATCGACCCGATCACAGAGGAGCGAGCCTCCCGGACTCTGTACCGTATCGAGTTACTGCGGCGGATCAGGGAGCAGGTTCTGCCCCACCCCGAGCTGGAGGAGAGACTGCGCCTGTGTCAGCCCAGCTCCGACCTCCCGGCCTGGTGGGAGGTGGGAAAACACGACCGGGACCTTCTCCATGGAGCCGCCAAGCACGGAGTGAGTCGCACAGACTACCACATCCAGAACGACCCCGAGCTCGGCTTCCTGCAGGCACAACGCAAGTTCATCCAGGGCCGAGGATCTGAGGCCACGCTGACCTCTGACCCTCTCACCGCCGTGGATCTGATCAAAGACGAGGAGCTGAAGCACGAGCTCAAATACGACACCACAGAGAAAGTGGACATCCAGGAAGAAAAAGAGGGGAAAACTGCGGCTGCCTCACCCAAACAGGAAGTGAAGACTGAAGAGGAAGAGAAGAATCAGAAAGAGGAGATGATGCAGAAAGAAAACAGAGCAGAAGTGAAGAGCGAAGAAAATCACAGCATTCCTCAAACAACCGAAGAGGAGAAGGTCACAGAATCTGAGGACTCGCCCACACTTCCTGTTCCTGCTCTCACAGACGCAAACAAAGAGGAGCAGGAGAACCTGACTGGTACAGAGAACCACAAACCCAACACTGAGAAGAATTCTGAGGAGGAAGAGGAGGAGGAGAAGATGGATGAAGATGACAAATCGGAGAAATCGTCACAGGCTGACGGTAAACACTGGATCTGTTCATACAGATTTACATCATTCACATCTTTAGCTTTAATATAAAGTATAAATAAAACAGACTGACACTGAAAGGTGGTGTTATTTTGTAAACACACCCTAAATATGTTAATTTCTCCTCAGGAACCGTCTTTAAAGAAGGTTAGATTAGATTCAGATGTGTTGACCTTTAACCTTTCTCTCGGTTAGTCTGCGCGTCCTCAGACAGGAAGAACTTTGACGAGGAGAGTAACGCCTCCATGAGCACGGCACGAGACGAGACGCGGGATTATTTCGGCATGGACGACGTGGAGCCCTCGGTGTCTCAGACGTTCGGTGAACGGAGCGCGTTCTCCTTCTGGCCGAAGGTAAATAAATACAGGAAGTACTGAACGTTCCTTCACATCTTCTCCACACTTCTTACCTTTATTACACAAGAGAAGACCTGAGTGAAGATCACGTTCTCACCATTTCACTGTAAACACACACACACACTCATACGTCTGTGCTGGGTGTGTATCGCAGGACCGGGTGATGATCAATCGGATGGACAACATCTGCGAGGCAATCATCAAGGGCAAGTGGCCAACCAATAGGAGGCAGTTCTTTGACTTGCCTGGCCTGTTGCCTGGATATGGTGCCATAGCAACGGACAGCCCTATGCCCAGGAGGAGCATGGGAGACTTCTCTGTGATGAATCAGAGCAGCTACAGCGGGAGTGATGACATCACCATGTCACCGCAGGTCAATAAGGCAAGTCTCTCTCTCTCTCACACACACACACACACACAATGATCAGTCTACCCATCGCTTCCTTCCAGTCACAGTGTCTCCATCTGTCCTGTAATACCCAGAATGCCGTTCTTCATCCTAGTGACGTTATTTTAGATGTGTTCTGATGGGTTTTTGCTGATCTTCACGTTACCTGAAACATCATAAAGCTCTTAAAGACTTCAAGTTCAGAAGTGTCTCTAATGCTCTCACTTCCTGTTTACAGTGTTAGCACTTTTTGACTCTGTAACACACATTTATAGAAGGGATTCATTCATTTATTTATTTATTAATAATGGCAGTATCCGGTGTCTCGCCCAGATGAGGACGGGTTAGGGATAAATGTCTAAGTGTAAAATTTAGATTTAGAGGAGCAGCGTATAAGGTTTAGAGCACTCTGCTGCCTGAAGTACAGTTAAACATTAACGGCCCTTCCTCCTCCTGGATTCCTCTTCCTCCCTGCGTTTAGAACTGTAACATTCAGGCTTATCCTGGAGTCATTTTACAGGCGGTGAATCTCAACCGACTTTATTTTTATTCCCTTTGATACTGATTATTAAAAGGTCATGTTTGAGATGTGTCGTTCATCACGACTGCTTCGTGTGTACAGGATGAGGCTCTGAGTCTGTCGGTTCCTCGTCAGCGGAGACGCAGGAGGAGGAAGGTGGAGATCGAGGCCGAGCGAGCTGCTAAGCGGCGTAATCTGATGGAGATGGTTGCGCAGCTCCGTGAGTCTCACGTCGCAGAAGGTCAGACTCGAGCTATGGATCTCACTAAAGCTCTACACGGGCTGGCTCCGTCCTCCTCCTCTTCCTCTTCGGTGTTCCCCGGCGCCGTGGCTTCCCCGATGGAGCTGCTGCACGCGGCCGGAGCCTCCAGAGCCAACGGAGCCGTGCTGGAGGCTGAAATTCCCACACGGAGGAGGAGAGGACGCAGGAAAAACGTTGAAGGCCTCGAGCTGCTCTTCGCAGGAAATAAGACTTCGCAGCTCAACACGGTAAAACACATTTCCTTCAACAAGCCTGATTTCATCATAACACTGGTGTAAATATTCCTTTAATCTTTCCACGGCGCCTGACTGCGTGTGCTAGCGTGTTCAGAGGGAGCGCGAGGTACAGGTTTTAACTCGTCCATTTATCTTGGCCTCTACAGGAAGATTCAAACGGGACCAAAGGTTTTGCAGACGGGGCACACGTGCCGGCACGAGCACCGAGACACATTCCAGCTCCTGCACAGAAAGAGGAGGGCGGCCATCTTAAAGGAGAGGATGGAGCGAGCACTAAGGACCTACAGGAGTGGCTCAGACAGCATCCCACCTACACCATGGACGTGCCTGGATACATACCAGTGAGTGTTTAGTCCGACCCGTGGGACCACTCTGACGGCAGAGAACTTGTCCACAGAGGACCGGATACTGTCAGTGTTTTATTTAAGGAGCTGATCTCGCCGAGTCGGGGTCGTGCTGAACACGAAAGGGTGTGTGAGAATGACATCTGTTTTTCTGAAGTTGTTTTGGTGTGTGTGTGTGTGTGTGTGTGTGTGTGTGTGTGTGCGTGCGTGCGTTCTGTGCAGAAGAGTGAGGAGCTTCTCACACAGCTGGGAAAACCGAAGCAGAAAAGACATCGCTGTCGAAACCCAAACAAGATCGACATCAACACGCTGACCGGAGAGGAGAGAGTGCCTGTGGTCAACAAGAGGAACGGCCGAAAGGCAAGAACTATCAAATATATTCCATCAGGACCTTTATTGTCCCGTGTGCTTGTTCTCAGTGTAACGTCTGTTCTGTTATGCTGCAGATGGGGGGCGCTATGGCTCCTCCCATGAAGGATTTGCCGCGGTGGCTGTCTGAGAATCCGGAGTTCGCCATCGCTCCAGACTGGACAGACATCGTCAAACAGTCTGTGAGTTCAAGCGCTCCAGTTTAATCTCTAGATTAACCTTCAGATTAACTCCAGATTAACTCCCGTTTAACCTCTAGATTAACGGATCCTTTTCCCAACAGGCTTTAAATCATCTCGTGAAAGTGTGGTAAAGTTTGTAGTTAATGAAGCGGTGTTGCTAGCAGATCTAGATGTTCTTCAGCCACAGGAAGTTTCCCGCTCGGTTCAAACACACACGCTTTATTAAAGACTGTTTACACTTGCGTCTCTGTAGCAGGACGTTAATTTGAGTAGATGATGATGATGATTAGCCCATGACTCACTGCTGCTCTTCTAACTGCATCGTTGTTTACCTTTTTGATGTTTTATTTGTTTAAATGGTGATGAATTGATCTTGATTTGATTTTGCAGGGTTTCCTGCCCGAGTCCATGTTTGACCGTCTCCTGACCGGGCCCGTGGTCAGAGAAGAGGGGGTCCGGCGCCGTGGACGAAGACCTAAATCTGAGATCGCTAAAGCAGCAGCAGCTCAAGCTTCTCTCTCTGCAGCTTCTTCAGCCTCTACCTCGGGCGTGAACCCCTTCCTGCTCAACAGCCTGTTTGGGGGAATGGACCTGAGCAGCCTGCAGAACCTACAGAACCTACAGAACCTGCAGCTCCTCATGGGCTTGTCTCCTTCTCTTGGTGCAGGAGCTGCAGATAACAAGACCACCACCACCATGTTGCCACTGATGCTGCCTGCCATGAGTGCCCTGCCCAATGTCTTTAGCCTTGGGGGGCTTTTTGGAGGCAACATGGCGGCGGCGGCGGCTGCTGCTGCTGCAAACTTAAATACAAACACCACGGCTGCTTCAGAGTCTGAGGAGACAAAGAAAGATGGAGAACTCAAGGAGGAAGGCGAGGAGAAGAAGGAGGAGGCAGAGAAACCTGCTGAGAACGAGTCGAGTGACGCAAATGCGGCTGCAGCAACCAATCTTTCTGCCAATCCTCTGGCGTTTAACCCGTTCCTGCTCTCCACCATGGCTCCTGGGCTTTTCTACCCCTCCATGTTCCTTCCCCCTGGCTTGGGCGGTTTAGGGCTGCCCGGCTTTTCTCCAGCAGCTCTCGCTGAGCTCCAGAACGCAATGAGTGGCGCATTAGGAGGTGCTGGAGAGGAGAAGGAGGAGAACGAGGAGACGGGGCACAACCAGGATGCAGTAAAAGCCAGCAGCACTCTGGAGAACAGCGACTCTGACGAGGGCGAGAACAAAACCGAGGATCTGACCGGAGCGGCCGAGGAACTGGACTCCGTGGAGGCAGGAGAGGAAGAGGACGACGACGACGACGATGAGGAGGAAGAAGTTGGAGAAGATGATGAGGACAAGAGTGACTGAAGATACAAATCCACCTGACTGACTTTCTGCCTTTTACCCCTGAGGGCTTTTTTTTTAAAAGAAAAACTCTACTGATTTCCCAAACTCTGAATTTTTATGTAATTTTGGTTTAGTTTTGTTGACGGATAAACAATATAATGATGAGGGAACACAATGATGTTTCTGCAGGACTTCAGTGTAGTACACACACACACACACACACACACACACACACACACACACACACACAGGCAGTAGTGGACATGTTGTGGATGTGAAAGGGGTTGGGTTTGTGGCCTGTGGTGGTGGTGATGTGCTTTAGAGGAGGCGATGACTGAAACGTCCCGATCCTGTTAGGAATGAGAAGGTTCTGATAGTGCTGTGCTGCTTCTTTCTGTTAAATTTATGTTTGTTTGTTTATTTTTTTCTCTCTCTACTGATATTGTAAACGGTGAGTGAGTAGCATCTCGATGAGGAACGTTCAGTGGCGTACAGTTTTAAACAGCATTAAGACGAGCGACTCTCTCCACGCTGCTGAAAACAGAATTGAGAAGTGAATGAAATGAGGATTGTTCTTGTCGTACTGTTCTGCTGAGGGATGAAGTTCTCACATATCAAAGCCTACACTCGGACTGTTCAAGTCTCTCACACTGACAATCTATACGGGTGAGGAGACGCTCGGCCTGTGGAGACAGCAATAACTGAAGGCAGCTCCTGAATGTTCCACTTTACCACAGGGTGTGTGAGGGGGTGGGGGTGTGCAAGATTGTGGTGTGTGTGTGTGTGTGGGCAAGATCAGGGTATATGAGAGGGTGGGATCTGTGTGTATGAATGTGTATGTGAGGGGGTGTGATTTGTGAGTGTCTTGGTGAGTATGGGTGTGCCGGTGTGTGTGTGTGTGTGTGAGTGCGGGGGTGTGTGACAGAGGGTGTGGGTGTGTGACAGAGGGTGTGGGTGTGTGAGAGGGTGTGTGTGTGTGTGTGTGTGTGTGAGTGAGAGCGGGTGTGTGTGTGTGAGAGGGGGTAAGAGAGAGGGTGTATGTGTGTCTGTGTGTGAGAGCGCACGGGGTGTGTGAGAGCGCGGGGTGTGTGAGAGCGCGGGGTGTGTGAGAGCGCGGGGTGTGTGTGACGGGGGGTGTGTGTGACGGGGGGTGTGTGTGACGGGGTGTGTGTGACGGGGTGGGGTTTCAGTAAAGGGAGGTGTGATGAATTATTGCGGTCGAATAGTCTCCTGAAGATCTCCATGTTGATGCACTGGTGTAAGGATGAAATCAGGTACTTTATCTATTGAATGGACTTTTTGTTACTTTTAGCCAGCAAGCTGAACAGCATTACCTCAATTCTAAACTAGCCTTGAAGTTTACACACACAAACCTTGTACATGTTTCTCTCCTTTATCTTTTCTCTACACTTTTCACTTTCTTCTTTTTATTATTTGAAACATCATGTATGATGACGTGTAAATGGCTGCCAACTGTAGTAATGATGCTTTTAATAAAAGTGACCCATGATATTCGCATAGAAACCAAAAACCCTGCGTGATCATCTGTCCCCTTTAATCCATTCACCACCTTATTATTATTATTATTATTATTATTATTATTATTATTATTATTATACACCTGCACTAACACCATTCACACACAACACAGAGAATACTACAGGAGGAATTTACTCACTGATGTACCATCAGATCGAAAGTTTGTTGTACGGCTGCGACTCTCCGTCATGTTGTTAACGGATTAATCTGTCGATTCAAAGTTCAGTTTTTATTTTCTGTATTTTTTCTCAAAAGCGTGTTATTTCACGTTCTGCTCAACATTATCATTCTCACACACACACACACACACTGTAAACTGAAGGCTGTGATAAAGGTATTAAATGTATGTGTGCGCTGTGCTGTACACTGCAGAGGAGTTAAAATATTAACATATTTAAAAAATAAACAGCTGATTGTCCACACACTTTAGAGCAGAAGTTAAATCACTAGATTAAAAACACTAAAGAATGAAAATAAAAGCAGATGTTCTGCAGTAACACACACACACACACACACACTCATCTGAACACACCAACATGTTCCTTTATTCTGTAACTGTACCACACTTCTTACATTTATATACAATCCTATATACCATCCACAGTGACGTCACTGATGGGCGGGTGGGGGTTGGGGCGGGGTATCCACAGTGACGTCACTGATGGGCGGGTGGGGGTTGGGGCGGGGTATCCACAGTGACGTCACACACCCGGTCAACCGATAATGATGTTCTCTGTCCGTTACTGTAACGATGGGTCAGTTGTTGCAGCTCTACACTGACGGAGTGTTTAATATTCTGTTTCTCATAAAGTCTTTAAATCCGTACAGGAGTCTCTGAGACTGAACTGATGGTGAAATGTTCATGAGGAAGTGAGATAATCGGAGCGGTTTTATTACCTGCTGTGTAATTATATACGGTGCACTTATATAGAGCTTTTATCCAAAGCACTATACACTGTGTCTCATTCACCCATTCACACACACACACTCCAGTGGTAGCAGAGCTGCCGTGCAATGCACTAACGTGCCCTCAGGAGCAACTTGGGGTTCAGTGTCTTGCCCAAGGACACTTTGGTATGTGGGGTCATGAGGGGTCATGTGGAGCCAGGAATCAAACCGCCAACCCTACGATTAGTGGACAACCCGCTCTACCACCTGATCTACAGCCGCCCCGAATTATAAATATTAGTTATTCACATTAACGTGACGATCAGTTCGGGCGTAAGGTGTGAAGTTTGCGTTGTGGCTGAACCTCTGATGTGGCTGATGTAAATCTGAACCTCGTTTATTGGTAATGTTTAGCATACGAGATTAGCACACTAAGCTAGTTTTTTATTTATAAAGCGTTTTTTGACGGTGGGCGTGGTCACAAAGCATCGTTACGGAATGTGAATGTATCCCTGCTGAAGTCAGGTGACGGGGGTGAGGGAGAAACCCATCCTCACCTGAGCAACACTGGTTCATACCATTACAAATCATCTGTGGAGTTACGCCGTGTATTAGTCTGTGTCCTGTTACAGGTAATGTAGATAACTTTACACTTTATTACATACGTTTGCAGTGCATTGTGGGTAATGCTCACTAATTCTCACTGAGCTGTCATTAGTTTATTAGTAGTAGTGCAAGTAATATACTAGATCTCACGCACACTGCCCCACTTTCTGATAAAGAGCAACCCGAGGCCTTCCATATCACTCACACACACACCCACGACTGCTGACTGTGCTGCTGGCTGTGTGTGTGTGTGTGTGTGAGAGCGAGAGAGACTGGCAGCTGCAGGCGTACTGTCCTTCATCACAGTCTCAGGAGAGGTGTAGTTTCATCACATTGAGAGCAAAAGAGAGCGCATCAATCTCACACACACACTTCCATTACAGGTTCTCACACACACACACAAATGTCTGGGCTGAAAGACCCAGGTGTTCTGGACACTGAAGTCAGTGCTGGAGCGGAGCTGTAAGAGACTCGTTAGTAAAAGCTGAAACTGACTGTAATTGATTTCACTTCTCACTGTGTCTGCTGAATGCGGTCGATATAAACTAAGTGTAGCTAGCAGTGTTAGCGCCTTCGGCTTTTTACATGTGTGTTTGTTGATTGATTGATCGATTTCCCCCCATTTTCTCCCCAGTTTGGTCAGCAGCCAGCTCTTCTCTATGGTGTGAAGGTTAACTAACCCCATCTTCAGAATCTGCTCCTGCAGCGTTACAGAGCGGTGTAACACCAAGGGTCAGGTTCGTCTGTAACATGCACTCAGCTTCAGAAATAACGTGTTGTGTGTTTGGTCAGTTGTGCTGCTGTGAGTGAAATGTCGAGTGTTTGTGTTCTTTAAAACGGTTTAAATGTTTAGAATTGTGCTGAGGGAAAAGTTACCTGCTGACGCTACGCGGGTACACTGGTATACTAGTATACTGGTATACTGCACCGAAACTGAAAATTCAGGATGTACTTGGCTGAAAACCGAAGAAAAAACTTTAAACCATTAATAATATAGATATTTTTGTATAATTGTGTTAATAGACTTTTTTTTAAATTAATTTAATGAATTGAATGAATCTGAATTGATAAACAACAAACCAATAAAATGATCACATTTTATTGAAATTACCACAAAAACTAAATTATTATAATAATATATATATAATATATTAATTTTATGTAACAATCAAATTTAACAGGTTTTTTATCCAAATAATATAAAGTTTTAGAAAACTATTGATGTGCAAAACAGCAGTTGAGTAATGAAGTAGGCCTCTCTCCTGTTTATGTAAACGTATTTACACTTTCATTAAAGATTATTGTGCAAAACAGCAGCAACAGAACTAAACCAACCTCACACTGTTAATTACAGTTACATTTATATAAATGTAGTATTGGGGGGGTTCCTCCTCCACCACCTCCTCAACCTCCTCAACCTCCTCAACCAGCACTAGTGTGTATCCTCCACCTGGAAGATGTGGGTTATACCTCTACTGTAAATAACAGATGTAGCCTCAAGTCAAGAACAAAGTTTTACAGGGCTACACAAATTATAATGTAATTAATATACACATAGCAATTGGACTGCGGGAGTGAGCAGGGGTGGGCAGGGGTGGGCGGGGGTGGGCGGGGGTGAGCAGGAGTGAACAGTGCAACGTGACCCTCCATCATGGACCGAATTTAAATATGAAAAATACACCTGTACAGTGAGATATATATCTATATACATATTACCTCTGATAAAGAAAAAGCGTCTAAAGGTACAACAGAACATTCCTGGGTATAGTGTGTGTGTGTGAGAGAGAGAGAGAGAGAGAGTGTGATAGAGATCCTGCTGAGAGGAACTAACACGTCTAAAGGTCATTTTTCGATGCTTCTGAGGATGAAAATATTACTTTTGAACTCTTCATGCGGACCCCCCCCCCCCCCCCCCCCCCCCCCCCCCCCCCCCCCCGTTTCTGTCCTTTCAATCTCCCAAACACACACACACACACACACACACACACACACACACACACACACACACACACACGCACACACACACACACACACACACACACACACACACACACACGCACGCACACACACACAGTCTCTCCATCCACCTGATGATATGGAAGAGGCAGAAAGATATATTTCTCTGTTTTTACTGATTGTGTTTCTACTTGTGTTCTTCTGTCCATTTCTGAGGAAGTGTAGAAGCAGATGGATGTTCTGCGACACAGTGAGGGATGAGTGTTGAAACACACACCTGAGACACATTACACACACAGTCACTAAGAGTGCGGTATCTCTGATGGTGAATGTGCGGTATCTCTGATGGTGAATGTGCGGTATCTCTGATGGTGAATGTGCGGTATCTCTGATGGTGAATGTGCGGTATCTCTGAGACGGCGAGAGCGCTGTATCACCTCATTACACAAGACTGTCCAGTTTCATGGCAGCCACTAAAACATGACTATAATTTACATGTAATAATGAAGCAGCAGTGTGATGTTTAGTGCCCTCTGCTGCCTGTGAGGGTGAACTACAATATGAGAGAGAGAGAGAGAGAGAGAGGGAGGGGGGGAGACGAACGATCGTAGCATCACTACTCGGAACAAAAAGACTTTACCCCCCACCACATTTTGAACACGATGAACTCACGTGAAAGAGTGAGATCAGGATGTAAACACTCATTAGTATTATCATAAAATAAATGATATAAAGTCTGAAGTGCTGAAGCTGATGTAGAGCCTCTAACACTGCAAAACCCGAGTGAAGTTCCAGCTAACATTAGCTAGTTACCTCAGGGACGGAGCCTGTAATAACATTCAGAGAAATAAACTAAAGTTTACCTGTTAAAATATAGCCAAATACACACACACACACACACACACACACACACACACACACACACACACACCTTTACTACTATTTCAAAAACAAAGTAAGAGGTATTATAAGAATGTTCTTACTGCAGACATCTTCCAGACTCCGGTGAGCTAACACAGGTGAGCTAACCCCACTAACCTGACGGGATCATTATGGCTACAGCTTAATTAATAAAAAACTAAAGGTTTCTTACCGCAGCCTGAAAAGGTGAAAAGTGATGTGTCGTTCTGGAATGAGTCGGATCTTTGATTGGATTGTCTGAGGGGAGTGCTTGGAGTCGATTCACAGATCTGAAGAGTCATTTTGATGATGTGAGAAATTATTTAATTTATTTTTCGACGATGATAAATATTTCTACTGTAAACAACTTCAAAAGTATTATACGTGATTAAAGATTACAATCTTTCAACTTTTAGTGAAAGCTTGTTATTAAAATGATAAAAACTCAATACAACACTATACTATTAACACGTAAACACACATCTAATGCAAGCTAATAGGTTTAAAACAAACTAAATCAAATGATTTGATCCCAGTTCAATTTCATTTCATTTATATAGCTTTAACAAAGGACATTGCCACAGTGCAGTTTTATAGATATCCGGATAGAGATATAAATTTATCCCTAATGAACAAGCCAGAGGTGGCGGTAGGGAAAAAACTCCCTGAGAAGACACGAGGAAGGAACCTTGAGAGGAACCAGAATGAAAAGGGAGATTGTAGTGAGATTGTTATAGATGGTTCCTCATGAATACTCTAATCCCATTTTTTGTGAAAACTGCTTCATCTACATGTCCAAAGCAAACACCAGCAAAGAAGATCAGAACTGTAGAGAGACCCTACAACCTGCTCCGTTCTCTCAGGTCCTCTGGGATCGGACTCGCTGTCCCTAGATCTCGTCTCTCCTCTATGTGGCAGGTCTTTCAGTGTAGTAGCACCTAAAATCTGGAGCTCTCGCCCTCTGACGCTTCACAGCACCACATCCATCTCAGAGTTATTAAAAGCGTGTCTGCCTTCTCAGTGTTCTCTGTCCTAATCTCTTACTATCCATTTTTCTCAGTGACCGTACTATCTGTACTGCTTTTCATTTTGTTTGATTGCTCATTGTTTTTCAGTTTGTGTTTGTCCGTGATTAAGCGTCCTTGAGCGCTGGAAATGCAATGTATATATTAAACATATTATTATTATTATTATTATTATTAACAATATCTCCTCAGGGCTGCTCCTGTAGTGGATGGGATAGAGGGGTGCCAATATTTTGTGTAGTGTAACAGATGATCTAGTCAGTGTAGGAGGTGGAGCTGAGGAATTGGCCACTCAGTGTAAACTGTGTATAAACGGTTTGTGAACGCCATCTAGTGGACACTCAGGTTTTCTCATGTTATGGCTCCTTAAAATTGGATAAATACATTTTTATATCCAGATTTCTGTAAAGTTGTTATTTAAGAGTTTATCTGATTTTCAGTGTGAACATGAAGTGTCTTATTCTGATTTGAGCTATAAACCTGATTATTACTGACACAAATCAGACCAAAGTCATATGTTTTTGTCCCAAACCTTTATTGCAGCACTCAAACAGAAAACTGACGACCCTTTCTTACAGAACTATGACCCAAAAGTCCCGAAATCTGCAATAACTTAGTGTGTTAGACCCATACAGCAGGATATCATGTAAACCTAATCCAAAATAAAATCCTGTTTAAACCAGAACTGCAATTAAATCACCTGCAGGAAGATTTATTGCTGGTTTGTTTTTCTTTCTGCTCCAAATCCCAAGTCCCACTTATGGCTTAGAAACGTCTCCCACTAAAACACCTCCACAGAACTACTTTAAAATAATAATAATAATAATAATAATAAACACTATTTGTAAATTACCCAAAGTTAAAACCACCTTAAAAATTCACATTGACTCCATAAGTGTTAAGAAAAAAAACATCCTGAAGTGTTTTAGGGAAAGAAAAAAAGTTTAAAAGCTGAATTTTTAAATGTGTGTGTGTGTGTGTGTGTGTGTGTGTGTGTGTGTGTGTGTGTGTGTGTGTGTGTGTGTGTGTGTGAAATCAGCATCACATCAACAGACGTGTAAGGACTGAAATCACAGGAATAAAACCCTGCTGTGTGAGCTGTGACGTGATTAATCAGGAGAGTTCTGTCTCTGTACAGCGGCTGGGAAACCTGCGCTGAACAGTGTGTGTGAACGCGGTCAATAATCTCCAGCACACCGCTGTATCTGAGATTCAAAACACAACATTTAAAACGGCGTGTGGTCATTTCCTCATGGTTCAGGAAGTCGAACCCTGAGGGAGTTCCACTGAGAGTAAAAAATATTAAACATGCTGGTGAAAGTGGAACACAGTCATTCTCCCCCAGCACCACAATGATCATAAACCATGACTCAATAAATCTAGGTGCTTATGGTGATGTGATTATAAGTATTGGCACACCCCCACTTTCAGGTTAACAGTGTTGCTGAAACGGAACCGTGTAGTTTGAGTCCAAATCCAAAATAATGATAATGATGAAAGAACGAGACAAAAGAGGTTCTAGATCAGGCTGCAACTGCATCCGTGACCCAGCTCGTGAGTTATCGTCAACTCCTGCAAACACTGAAAGCCTCTGTGTGTACAATTAAAATGAACCATCACAAAGAGATTCATCGCTCTGCAATAAACACGGCTCAAAGGGCACATGCGCGCACACACACACACACACACGCACACACATACACACGCACAGCATACAAAAACTGGCACCTTTCTCTAAGTTCTGAAGTGAGGAGTGAAAGCCATTAGAAACGTCAGTGCAGCTTTGTGTCATACCTTCACATTAACACCACACACACATACACACACACACACACGTGAAGATCTCACACCCACAAAGCAGCTTCAATAGACAGGAAGTCATCTGATTCTCAACAACGGCGTTTTCAGGTATAATAGAAACATAAGGAAAAGCTCAGAGTGGGAATAGCAGAGCCGGTGTCAGAAGGAACAGGAAGAGGAATTACAGGGAAAAATTTCTCAAACGAGTACAGGAGAAAACCAGGTGCGTGACCATTCAAACATCTGAGCGTCTGGTAAAATAAAATAAAGCCTAAAGGTGTTGATCAGGATGCTGGTGGTGTTCTCCGCTGCAGCTGCTCAGTCGTAGTGGGATGATCCTCTCCGCCTCCACACACGGTGCCAAAACTTACGTTTCTACAACACAGTGCAACGAGCAACATACTTCAGACAACTGTACACACAACCTCACCTGTACAGCTGTAATGTAGGACAGAAACAGCAGGAGCAGTCTGGAAACTCTCGCACACACACAAATGCACACACAGTCTCTCACACACTCATTCTCTCGCACACACACTTGCTCTCTCGCACACGCACACACAGTCTCACACACACTCATTCTCTCGCACACACACACAAACGCACACACAGTCTCACACACTCGCTCTCTCTCTCTCTCTCTCACACACACTCATTCTCTCGCACACACACACAAACGCACACAGTCTCACACACTCGCTCTCTCTCTCTCACACACACTCATTCTCTCGCACACACTATCGCACACACACACACACACACTCGCTCTCTCTCTCACACACACACACACACACTCGTGCTCTCTCTCTGACACACACACACACACACGTGCACATACAGTCTCACACACACTCACTCTCGCACACACTGTCTCACACACACACAGTCTCACAATCATACAGTCTCACGCTCAGTCACTCTCTCACACACACACACACACACAGTGTGAGATGGACGTGTCCTAATCTAAATCATATCTGAGCTTTATTCTGGTTTGAGGATAATAAGTGTTTCCTGTGTGCTCGGGGGATCCTGTAATGAAGTCCTAATTCTAAGCACATGAAGGTTCAGAAAGAGTGAACGATGGAGCGTTACCCGTCGTCTCGTCCTCGTCCTCGTCCTGTTCTTCTACGTCCTCTGTTCAAATATCACAGACAGAAACAAATTAATGTCCAGAAAGAGATTCAATTAAATGACCATGTTCTAATCAAGCAGCTAATCCAGGATATAAAATGAAGGAATAAATGGAAAAAGCTTTCGCATTTGAGTTCTGATTAATGATCAATGTTTCAGTCAGACTCCGTTATAAGATTAGCATTTGTATAAAAGTCCGTTAGAGAAATGTACATGAGGTTAGGATCCAGCCGTGTGTTCTATTGACCCACCTGCATCTTCTTCTGGCTGTTCATCAGGTTCCTCCTCTAAAATATCCAATACACAAACCAATAAACATCAGACCTCCAATCTGATCAAATCCTACAATCTCAATTCAACATCTCATTTCTGGAACTTTCATCTAATATAGTCAGGAGAAAAAGTATAACGCGGTCAAAAACGTGTGAAGTACTTTATAAAGAAAAACATCTGATTATAACGTGAACTCACCTGATCCTTCTGTTTCCAGCGTGTCTTCTGCTTCAAACACATCTACAGGAACGTTAATGCAGACGTGATGGAAGGTCTCAACATTATTACATTTAAATATTCACTTACAAAATTATTTACACACAAACTCAAGTATAAACATATTTATATAAGTATTCACCCCCATCAGTGTGAAATATAAATGAGTTCTGGTTCAGTTTCCATGGACACATGATGGTAGTTTCAGTAGAATGGAGTATGTGTGTATTAGTGTCAGGTGATCTCGATATAAACACACCTGTTCCTGGAGGAAGGCAGCGGTATTAGAGAACATACCTAAACAAACCGAATCATCATCTAAACAAGTTCAGGACGAAGTTCTGGAGAAGTATCAATCAGGGTTTGGTTATAAAAACGTCCCAAACATTTGTCTCAGAGCAACGATAAACGTGTTATCAAACATCGTCAAGAACATGACAACGAAACTTCATTTATTTTCCATTTTGAATGGAAATGATTATTTTTCGGTCTTCAGCGTGGTGTCAGGATTTTCGACAGCACTGCACGTGTGTAAAATATCCAGAGGAGGAACTACAGCATCTTCCTACAGAACAAGTTACCTGCTAAACATCTGAACGTAGCTTAAACAATCTAAAGTGAAGGTTAAAAGAATTCTTACCCTGCTCTTCTTCTGCACCCTCAGGCTCTTCTGTTAAGGCCTCCTCCGTCACTTCCTCCGTAGGAGCTGCCTCTTCTACATCCTCTTCAAAAGAGGCGGGTTCTTCTACTGTTTCTTCAACAGGTGCTACTTCCTCCACTCCCTCTTTCACTGGTGAACGCTCCTCCACTACTTCCTCAACTGACAATGCCTCTTCTACAACAGCTTCAACAGGGACAGGTTCTTCTGCTGTTTCTTCAACTGCTGCCGCTTCTTCTACTTCCTCAACTGTAGTTGCAACCTCCTTAAGGGCCTCTTCTACAGTACTTGCTTCTTCAACAGGAACAGTTTCCTCAACTACTCCTTCTTCAACTGATGCCTCGTTGGTCTCCTCAACAGAAAGTAACTCTTCTACAGTCTCTCCAACAGGGGCAGGTTCCTCAACTGGCTCTTCAACTGCTTCCTCAGCAGGGGCAGGTTCCTCTGCCTCTTTAACAAGCACAGCTTCTTCCACTGCCTCCTCTTCCACAGACACATCATCTGCTATTTCTGGCTCATCCTCCACCACTTCAGGCTCTTCTTCAGGAACCTCTTCTTCTTCCATCAGTGGTTTTACTTCCTCCTTCACGTCCTCAGGCTCCTCCTCCACGTCCTCAGGCTCCTCCTCCACGTCCTCAGGCTCCTCCTCCACATCCTCAGGCTCCTCTTCCACATCATCAGGCTCCTCCTCCACTGTTTCAGGCTCCTCCTCCTCTAAAGCTTCAGGCTCCTCCTCCACTGTTTCAGGCTCCTCCTCCTCTAAAGCTTCAGGCTCCTCCTCCACTGCCTGAGCCTCTGAGGAATGTATTTAAATTTTCTTCATGTTCTGTTTATTGTTGTACTTAATTGATTATTTAATTATATACAAGATATTTCTATTAACTGTACCTCAAGGCCATGCATTTTGGGAAGGATCTCCCAAGAATGGTGTGGAAATGTAAAAGGATGGCCACGTAAATAGTGCAATACTCAACTATATTAAGTTATGTATAATGTAGCCATTTTATTAGGAACATTTGTATGCCTGCTCATTCATGAACTTATCTAATCAGCCAATCATGTGGCAGCAGCTCAAAGTGTAAAATCGTGCAGATACAGGTCGAGAACATCAGTTAATGTTCACAACAAACATCAGAATGGAGAAAACTGGCATCTCTGAGACTTTAACCCTGCCATGATTTGTTAGTGTCAGAAGGGCTGGGTTGAGTATTTCATAATTTACACACACAAATTGAGCAGTGGTCACCAACCATCTTCCTTGAGATCTACCTTCCCGAAGGTTTTATCTCCAATCAAAATCTAGTGCATCTGTTTCAGTTGATCAAGAACTTCTGAAGGCGATGATTAGATGGTCAGGTGGGAACCATTATGGTTGGAGTTAAAATCTTCAGGAAGGCAGATCTCCAGGAACAGGGTTGGTGTGCAAACAGCAAAGAATAATGTATTCCTTATTCATTTACATCCACACTATATAAAATATATGTACTGCAGGTCTGTTCACTGCATCACGAGTGATCTGAAGCCTGATCTGTACATAAATTCACATCTTTATTCGAATTTTACATTTCTCACGTACACATCGTACCGCTTGTTAAATTTCCTGATCAGCTCAACAGCTGTGATTTTATTTCATACCTGCAGGAAACTCAGCTGTTTCTTCAACTTTAGCAGCGTGGATCTGTTCCTCTTCCACCGGCTCTGGGGCTGGAGAACACGGAGAAAAGTTGCTGGAGCAGCTACAAGTTCATGGTTTTCACGGGTCACACGGCGTAACAATAAGTTATACTTTAATTCTCACAACAGTTTGTATTTTTTAACAGACTAGTGCTTTCCCATCCTGTTGACTAAATTAGCTGCTTCAGTAATGACCGGATGAAGCATAAGTGTTGGGACAGTGAAGAACAGAAATGCTACACATCCCTGATACTGAAGATAACGCAAAACCGCTTCTGATTCTGACGTGAGTTCAGAGCGTTAAGCACGATGGATATGAGTGGGCTTTTTCAGCTGGGTTACAGAACAGTGATGTGCAACGTGTGCAGTAATATCAGTTTATCAACATGATAAAACGAGTCATCTTCAAACCAGTGTGTTTATCAGGGGAATAGTACACACACACACACACACACACACACACACACACACACACACACAGGGTTAATAATCCACTTTTCTCCAGAGAAGATAGTACTGTGTTCGGTTTGTGGAGCACAAAGGTCAGCGATAGTGACCCAGCGTGCAGCAGGAAGACGCTGGTACACGTTTGGGCCGCGGGTGTAAAGCATGTTTAAATTAGGTAAATATTTACAAAAATGAACGGCTATAATAATGATTTCTACTGAAGAAGAGCTGCATTATGAAGTTGTCATCAAAGTTTGTTCCTAAAAATCAGGATGATGTCATCATTAATTTATTCCCATCACATGAACAATCATTCAACACAACTGTACGTGTTTTCATTAATAATCAACTAACAGTGTTCCTCCTGTGTGTGATTTTTACCTTCAGCAGGAGCGGACGGTCCAGAGGCCGTAACATCTGGCTTCTCCTTCAGTCCTGAGGGTTTCCACATGTGGATGCACACACACCAGGTATGACATCTTATAAAAAACACGTCTTTCAAATGTAGTGCAAAAGAGATTAGGTTCAGATCAACCCATAATTATCGACCGGTACCTCAGGTACTGAACTGATGTTTGGCTTACTTTTGTTCCACACATTTTATTCATGAAAACATGAAAGGAAATCAGAGAGATGACAGCACAGACAGGTGTTTTACATAATAAAAGTCTCCACCTGTCTTCAAGAAACAACATCACAGTTTCACTGCACCTTCGTTTCTTCTTCAGCAGTTAAAATCATCTCTATACTCATCCAGTGACCAAACCAAACGCTTCTTCTAGTGTTTATTCATTTCAGTAAAATCAGAGACTGAGCCAGAGTGAACGCTGTCTCACACACACACACACACACACACACACACACACACACACACACACACACACACACACACACACACACACACACACTACTTTGTAAAATTCAGAAGGAGTAAAGTTGTGTGTAAAAGTGCTGACCCTCTGAATAAAATATCTGAAGTTAAACTTGGACATGTTCACTGTTTCTCACAGTTACGGCTTATTTTATTTATTTGTTTTTATTTAAAATTGTTGTTACTCTGTAGATCATTAGTTTTTATTTAATATGTAAAACTGTTGTTCTGAACTATAAACCTGATCCATAACTGCACCAAAACCCTCATAACACATCTGTTCTTTACATTAACGACGTCTTACTGCTTCTTTTTGGGCTTTTTAGCTTCTTTTCCATCTTTCTCAGGATTTCTGTCCCAGACTTCAGCAGCTTTATCGAGAGTTTTCTTCTCTTTCCCCGCCTTTTCCTCTTCTTCTTTTGTTTGGATCTTCTTTGCCTTTCTCTCTCTCTCCTCTTTCTCTCTCCTGATCCTCTCCATGGCCTTTTCCACATCCTCCCTCTCTATCCGTTCTCCTTCCTCTCGGAGTCGAGCCTCCGCTCTCTCCCAGGCTTTAAGCTCAGATTCCTCTCTGATCCGCTCCAGGACCTTCTCCTCCTCCTCCTTGGCCAGGATGCTCCTCACCTCCGCCAGCGCCATCTTGGCGATCTTTCTGGCCTCCACTCTCTCGTGGATGATGGTGAGCTGCTCTTTAAGAGCTTCTCTCAGTTTCAGACCAACGTCTTTGGCGTGAGGATGTTCTACAGAGTGAGAGTTTTAATGATGATGTAATCGTTACGGCCGAGTGTTTACACTCCACACAGCAGGCTGTTCGTGCAAATCACCCGAGTTTAGTCAAACACCATGTCTGGATCACTGCAGATATTTACCTTTAATAAGGAATTATTTTGACATTTTCTGAACTAGGCATTTCCCCTGACTGGAGGTCACCTCACAAACCCTTCAACAGCCAAACAGCTCGTTATTATATACATTCTACCTAAAATTAGTTAAAATAACGAGAAACAAAGCACATCGTATATCTGATGCTTAAAAATCCACCGACCTTCTCAAATCACCACACGTTAAAGCAGATTCTCAAACTCCACACACTCTCACGGCTAATTCTGTTAATTAACATCCAAACTAACACCACAATGCACCGTCAGCATGCAGAACAACAACAACGCCTCGTTTCACATAAAAACGCTGGCTTTAATTAAAATACCTTTATTCCTGGACAAATCTCCTGGTTTCTCCTCTGATACATGATGGAGGAAAACACACACACACACACACACACGGTAAATAATCGTCTCAGTAAACACATGTCCTGAACAAACAGCCAGTCAAACCTCACTATAAAGCTCCTAACACGTCTCTCCTTTACAATCAGGTGATAAAAATCCCATAAAGCCATCCGTTCTGAAGAACACCTGAGAACATCCTGAGATCTTAAACCAGTGAAGACAGAGTCAGTTATTTATATGGTGGTATTTTTAATATAATTTGTATTTTGAATTACAGATGAAATCTTCGTAACCCGTAACACTGTGATGTGAAAGTTGAATATCTCCACAGGTCTGCTCTGAGGGAAACGGAGAAGGCGTGTGTAAGCGAGCGCATTCAGGTTTAAAGGATATCTATCGTTATTATTATTATTATTATTATTCTTATTATTATTATTAACAGTTTGGCTCCTTACACACAACACCGAGCTGAAACAGTAAACACTCGAGTGTGTTGTGTAACTGTGCTCATGTTAAACTGCATGTCTGTGTTCCTTTAATCAAACTACAGGATCTAATGTTTACAGAAGTCTCTGCTTCAGGATGATAAAGTAAAGATTATAAAATATAATTAGCAGCAGACCTGTCACATTACAGCATTAATAATATTATTATTATTATTATTATTATTATTATTATTACTACAGAAAAGGGTTATGAAGTGTTTACTTGCATGTTAAATGAAAGATTGTGTTAAATGATTAACTCAGTGTTACGACACTTTACCGTCAGCTGAGATGTCAGAATCACGAGGGGTTTATTAACACACGGGACTGTTAATGTTTAACCATCAGCACTGCTCTGTTTACTCTTTAGGAGAAGGTTTGTGAGGTAGACAGGGTTTCTGAGTGCTGCTTGTTGTCTCCTACAGGCTTATCTCTGAATTTAAACACAACGCTGTCCGAGTCCGTTACCGCCCCAAGGTGACGCTGCTGAGCTTCACCTTTCATTAATACACTGTCTAAGAGGTTCAGCCGCTGTGGTGATGCAAAAAAATTTAAGCGGGCTCAAATAATATTACACCAGGGGTTTTTGGTGGTTGTATAAGATGGCGGTCTCTTTCCTTTATCTTTTAAAACACTGGTTAAATTCCAGTAATGCCAGACTGAGGTCTCTAAAGCAGCAGTAACATGTTAATAACGTTCACATTTCTGATATAAAACAGTAGATGTGAATAAAGCAGGAAGTCTCAGAGAGATGAAGAACATCTCCGAGAGAAAGTTAATCATCAGTACAGAGTTAATAAACACTGCAGGCTGAAACTCACCTGAAAACACAATTATTGCTCTGAAGATTGTTAGTGAGAAAGTGATCCACAAGAACAGCACAGGAATCATATTAAACGTGTTAAATAGTAAAACCTGAACACGTCAGTCGTGTGTTTAAAGTCAGATACAGAAGCAGTGAGGCGCAGAAGAAGAAACGTGGAAAATGTCCAAAAGACGTGTGCTGAGATGTACATCCTCAATACTCCTGCATTCCCCCTCAGTAGGGGGCCTAGCTGGGGAACAATTTAAGCAATTCAATTTAAGTGTGTGTGTGTATGTGTGTGTGTGTGTGTGTGTGTGTGTGTGCGCGTGCATGAGGTCAGCTGTTTCCTAAAGCACCTTATAGACCGAAAGTGGAGATAAGATTACATTTCCAGAGTACAGTTCAGTTCAGGAACATCAGTGCATCAGCTCCAGCGTTCATCAGCTCCTCACTCCTGCGTATAAAACGCCGAACCGAGGTCGAGTCTTCGCTGAGAAACGAGACATGATGAGTACATGAAGGTCACATGAAGGTCATGCTGAATGAGTCACTACTCAGAATGTGATTAAATACGGAGCGATAATATTGTAAACAGGGATAAGAGATTCAGCGGTTACAGGAATATATAACTATTAAATATCAGCACAGGCCTCGGCTGCAGATAAAAGCCATGTTTTACATCGTCACTGAATAGTTTTTACAAAAGTGCTGCTGAAGGAAAACAGCCGTGTTTCACACTCCGAATATTTACAACTGAAAAACAGCAAGAATTTTACAAGTCCTTGTGACTGCTGTAAATGTAAAAAATCCTTCCTTACGAGAGAATATCTGAGTCTGAGAATAAAATCTCCTCCAGAAAAGTGTTTGTGTGTGTGTTTGTGTGTGTGTGTGTGTGTGTGTGTGTGTGTGTGTGTGTGTGTGTGTGTGTGTGTGCGTGCGCGCTGTGAAAAATCCAAATTACTGGTTCTGAAGTCCTAAAATGACGCATGTCTTTTGACCCTGAACCCCTTCGGTCTGAGACGTGCTGGAAACGTCGTCTGTCACAGCGTCAGATTCATCGTCCTCGACCGTTTCAAACGGACTCATAACCTCATAGAGGAACGTGAAGAAGCCTTGAAACCAGTCAGAACCTTCTTCAGCTAAAATATCAAGCACTTCCTCGAGGGACTCTGAGCTTTCTGTACTCCCGTCTCGAGTCAGTCCTATTCAAACGTGGAACAGGGAGGAGAGAGAGAGAGGCAGAGAGAGAGAGAGAGAGAGAAGAACAACGGAGGGAAAGAGAAATGGGAAACACGGTGGAGAAGGAAAATGGAAAAACAGAGGGAGTGGAAGTTAAAGGTGAGGTTTAGTAGGAAACTAGAGCTGAAGGAAATAAAGTCATAAAAGTTCAAAGTTAAAGTGTGAGAAGCAAAGCAAGACGACATGCAGAGACTCTACAGCTGTGCACTAAACCCTGCAGTAGTGTACACCATTAAAACCTGGTTTATACATCTGCAAGAGCGCATCTGCGAACCTGCACTGTCAGATACGTGTCTGTGCTCCAGGCCACATGGCCGTGTCTCTCCATATTCACGTGTACGTTAGGGGAATAAAACACTACAGCATGGGCAGAACATGGTTTTGAACAATGCAGAGGAAAGAGAAAGGAACTGTGTGTGAGGAGTTTTGGCGAGGTTTATAACTCACTGAAAGAGTTTCTCAGATGTTCTCAGATGTTTTCACTCGTCTGTATTCAGCAGTATCGAGCAGTTCATAATGCTGTGGTTTACACTCCTACACTGTGTGTTTACTGCGAGTCCATTAGAAGTAGAGTGTGAGATCCTGCAGGATTAAATGGATGTTATAATGAACTACAGCCGTGATCAAGCCTCTTCTGATCGTTCTGTCCGAAGCCAGAGTATTTACCCACACTAACGGCGTGAAGAACTTACAACTAGTGAGAGATTTTTAAAAATCAGTTTCTGTCATGAGGTATGTAGTACAAGTTTTGTTTTGTTTTTTAAACAAATTGCCACGCCCCAACCCCCTCCGGTCCCAGCCTGGTACACGGAAATCTCTGGAAGACAATTGAGGAATGATTTAGTGGTTAAACTTGAGATGTATTTGTGCAACATTACTCTGAAAGCCCTGAGGAAATTTGAGGAAGAGTCTCAGGTCTCAAGCCCTGCCTCAATCAGAGCTCCAATCAGAGCTCACCTGAAGGCCAGGTGACTCAAAGCACAGTGGACACACGATGCACTGTGAGGAACACCTCTGTGCCACGCTTACCCATAATCCCCTCCATCTCAAACACACTAACACACTACACTGCAGAAGTATAAAGCAGTCCTGAGTAACACTGCAGCTCAACTTAATTCTGAAGTAAATCTTCTCACACACACGCACACATGCACACACACACACACACACACACACACACATATATATATACATACATACACTTTCATGCACATGCAGTTTGTATTTGCGGTGGAACAAAAATGAACCAAAGTCAGTCATGCAACAGAAACAGAAATGTAATAAATACTCTGTAATATACTTTGATGAATGTGAATAAGTTTGTGCACCCACCCAGCAGGACCTTAGCGTCTTCCACATCGAAGTCTCCGTCACCATCAGCATCGTAGGACGAGAGTTTACCTGGTGAATTCATTGATATTTAATTCAGTGATTTTATTCAGAATAAGTCTAAATGAAGCTGAATTATTTTACGCTTGTGTGGTTTAAATATCTAACTAACAGTTTTATTTTAAAATGTTTAGATATGATTATTTTTACCCTCATTATTATTTATCAAACTTTATCAGTTTACTCGTCTCTACAAGTTCTTGCTTTTGTTACTGCCTTTTCCCTCCGTTCTGGTGTTTGATATGAAGGTTAATTGAAGCTCTTGACGTGTAGCTGCATGATTTTATACATGACTGTTCCTAATAAAGTGGCCGGTCTGTCTGTCTTTTTGTAATCTATTATTTCTAACTTGCTGAGAGCTTGTGCCCAGCGTCGGTGTGTGATGAAGGAGGAGATATTTCATGTATTTTATTGAATGTAAAGTCATACCTTGTAAAATCTCTGAAATATTATAACGCAAGTCCTTTGCCTTGGCTGCATGTAAAATTAAGACCAGAATATATACATATATATATATATATACACACACACACACACACACACACACACACACTCTGATTAAAATATATTATTATAGTTTACTTAAATCAGAACAAACAGAAATATACACATGTTGATGATCAGTTAAGAGATGTACTGTGATATTCAGCAGATTTTATTATTATTATTATTATTATTATTATTATTATTATTACTGAAGGAAACACAGGTGATGCATCTCTGAGAAAGACACCTGTACGCTTTAATGCAGGTTTAATAATGACACCTCCTGTAAGATAACATACACACTGGGGATGATGATGAAGATGATGATGATGGACTCACCGATCACTCCCTGATAATCCACCAGATCAAAATAAACGACAGCGACGGAGGTCCAGACACCCAGAAGAGCCAAAACCATGAACCAGGTGAAGAACGATGACCCGCCTGCAGCTCCGCCCCTTTTCCCATTTTTATTCAGGTGTGGCTTGGCATCTAAACACCAGGACACAAACGAGCAAAAAATCAGTGTTCAGTATTATAACAAATCCACACGCGTGTTAGTCACTAATTACAGCCTTTAAACAGTAAACAATTAAATATCTACTACATATACACTATATACACTACACACACACACACTAGACACGCACACACACACACACACTTTATACACTACACACACACGATACACACACACACTATACACAATATACACTACACACACACACTACACACGCACACACACAATATACACACTACACACACACACTAGACACGCACACACACCATATACACTACACACACACACACACACTATACACACTACACACACCATATACACTACACACACACACACACTATACACACACACACTATACACACTACACACACACACACACCATATACACTACACACACACACACTATACACTACACACACCATATACACTACACACACACACACTATACACACACACACTATACACACTACACACACACACTAGACACGCACACACACCATATACACTACACACACACACTATACACACTACACACACCATATACACTACACACACTATACACACACACACTATACACACTACACACACACACTATATACACTACACACTACACACTATACACACTACACACACACACTAGACACGCACACACACCATATACACTACACACACACACACTATACACACTACACACACACTAGACACGCACACACACCATATACACTACACACACACACTATACACACTACACACACACACTATATACACTACACACTACACACTATACACACTACACACACACACTAGACACGCACACACACCATATACACTACACACACACACACTATACACACTACACACACACCATATACACTACACACACACACACACACTATACACACTACACACACCATATACACTACACACACACTATATACACACACTATACACACTACACACACACACTAGACACGCACACACACCATATACACTACACACACACACACTATACACACTACACACACCATATACACTACACACACCATATACACTACACACACTATACACACTACACACACACCATATACACTACACACACTATATACACTACACACACACACTATATACACACACACTATACACACTACACACACACTAGACACACACACCATATACACTACACACACACACTATATACACTACACACACACACTATACACACACACACACATACACTATATACACTACACACACTATATACACTACACACACACACTATACACACTACACACATACGATACACACACACACTATACACACTACAGACATACACTATATACACTACACACACACACTATACACACTACACACACACGATACACACACACACTATACACACTACACACATACACTATATACACTACACACACACTTTATACACTACACACACACTATATACACTACACACATACACTATATACACACACTATACACACTACACACACACTATACACACTACACACACACTATACACACTACACACACACACTCTATATACACTACATACATACACACTACACACACACTATATACACTACACACACACACACTATACACACTACACACACTATATACACTACACACACACACTATACACACTACACATACACTATATACACTACACACACACTATATACACACACTACACACACACTATATACACTACACACACACACACACTATACACACACAATTTACTCAGCATGTAGTAATACAGGACACATCAAAAATACATCATCCTGCAGTTGAAACATGGAGTGCATAAAGATTATCAGGGATATAAATAGCAGCTCCATCTCCATATAGAACGGCTGCCAATGATAACAGACTCTGAACATGATGGAGATGTTAGAAGAGATGTTAGAGATGATGGAGGAGATGGAGATGATAGAGGAGATGGAGATGATGGAGGAGATGGAGATGATAGAGGAGATGGAGATAATGGAGGAGATGGAGATAATGGAGGAGATGATAGAGGAGATGGAGATGATGGTTGGTGCTGCAGCTCTAGCTGTTTTAAAATTACTCCAACTGCAAATCTGGATGGCTCGCATTGTTACTGCGTCAGAAAATCTAGTTACACCGATGATGTGTGTGTGTGTGTGTGTGTGTGTGTGTGTGTGTGTATGTGAAGTTTAAACACTAACTGATGACTTATTTTCCTTATTATTTTATTTTCCTGAGAACAGAAATAAAGGAACAGAACAGCAGAACAAGTCTCATGCGGATTGTATGGTGAGTTACAGCAAAGATCAGAGTGGGCTGAAAAGGTTAGTGTTATAAATACACACACACACACACACACACACACACACACACACACACACACACACACACATAGTGCAGAGAGAATGAACAGGTGCTGAGTCTCCTCTGTACTTCTAGGTCACACTCATATAGTATCTCAGGTTGCACTTATAGTGTGTGTGTGTGTGTGTGTGTGTGTGTGTGTGTATATACGCACGCATGTAATTCACTGAACATTTTGTATAACTTTAGGACTGCGATTACTAAGAACAGTTTACACTCAAGTCTCCATCACCGAACAGTTAATAACTTCATCACACTGTTAACACTGTACTGATGCTCAGAACTTCCTGTTAACACTGTACTGATGCTCAGAACTTCCTGTTAACACTGTACTGATGCTCAGAACTTCCTGTTAACACTGTTAGCAGTGTTCACTCTATAACACACATTTATAGAAGGGGTGTATTTATTTATAATCACACTATCCGGCATCACCCAGATGAGGATGGGTCCCATTCTGAGTCTGGTTCTTCTCAAGATTCCTTCCTCATATCGTACATTTATAATCTATATACAGAAGTTATATATTTGTGTAAAGCTGTGCCAATGTGCATTACTAACCGCGCTATACACATTACATTTCATTTACACCAATAACAGTTGTTTAAAAAGAAATGTTTAGCCATGTGTAGCAGCGTTGAACTGTCTAAACTTGTCTCACACACACACACACACTATATTACATATACATATATATAATACAGTCGTGGGTACTCGAGTGGATCTGAATCACGGCTCTGAAATGAAATATAACTCCGTCCTGTAACTGATCTGAACATCTCAGTTTCTCGGTAAACATCTCAAACTCGCTCCCAAACACTCAGATTTTCCTTTACCTCCTTCTTCATTTAGCACCTTCACCTCAGCCTTCGGCTCCCCCATTGCTGCACACACACACACACGGGCGTGCGAGTGTCTCTCAGCTCGGACACGTCCCAAACCACAGACCCTCAGCAGCTGCAAACCTTTTGTTCCAAAACAATTTATCATGGAATCTGGACAACCCTCCGGTTATTTTTAGACCAGCAGTGAACCTGTGTGTATCTGTGTGTGTGTGAGTCTGTGTGTGTGTGAGAGAGAGAGTGAGTGAGAGTGTTAGTGTGAGAATGTGTGTGTCTTAGTATAACAGCATGAGTGTGTGTATTGGTATTTCTTGTTACTGCTCTGATCCAATCAGAACACACCGTACTGCTCTCATCCAATCAGAACACACCGTACTGCTCTCATCCAATCAGAACACACCGCACTGCTCTCATCCAATCAGAACACACTGTACTGCTCTCATCCAATCAGAACACACCGTACTGCTCTCATCCAATCAGAACACACCATACTGCTCTCATCCAATCAGAACACACCACACTGCTCTCATCCAATCAGAACACACCGTACTGCTCTAATCCAATCAGAACACACCACACTGCTCTCATCCAATCAGAACACACCACACTGCTCTCATCCAATCAGAACATACCACACTGCTCTCATCCAATCAGAACACACCATACTGCTCTCATACATTCAGAACACACCACACTGCTCACAGATAATTTAAATAACTTTAGTTCTAGCATAGTAGTTAGGTTCATCAGTCAGGGTTTAAAACTCATCATAGCACAGAGACGGCGCTGGTTAAAGTAGTAAATGACCTTCTACTGACCTCTGATCAGGGTTGTGTCTCGCTGCTTGTGTTACTCGACCTTAGTGCAGCTTGTGATACTATAGATCACACTATTCTCCCTGATAGATTAGAAAATGTTGTTGGTATTAAGGGAACAGTCCTCTCCTGGCTCAGGTCTTATCTGACCGATCGTTATCAGTTCGTAGATGTAAATGGAGACTTCTCCACGCATACCGAGGTTAAATTTGGTGTTCCACAAGGTTCTGTTTTAGGCCCACTGCTTTTTATTTTATATATGCTACCTCTAGGTCAAATTATTCGTAAACATGGAATTAGCTTCCACTGTTATGCTGATGATACACAGCTGTATGTTTCAGCGAAGCCAGAGGACAGACAGAAGCTTATCGGAAGGTTGTGAGTTCAAATCCTAGCACTTCCAAACTGCCACTACTGGGCCCTTAACCGTCAACTGCTCAGTTGTATAAATGAGATAAATGAAATATCATGTAGATAATATTACTACAATAGCCTTATTTCATCTCAGAAAGTTTGCTAAGGTAAGACATTTAATGGCACTACACGATGCAGAAATATTAGTTCATGCTGATGAAACCGAGCGGTTTCCTACAGAGCAGACCAAAAGTCCTTCAGGACAGTGTTGAGCACACCGACCAGAACATGTTCAAGGAAGCTGCTATTACGACCAGGTCACAGATTTGGATGAATACACAGCATTAGTGACTGTCCACATTAACAAATGCATAAATAATGTGACTGCAATCAGGGCCATCAATAAGAAGATGCTATGGATGACAGCAGTAGTGCGTGTCCTACTAAAAACCTGAGACACTGGCTTCAGGTCAAACAACAAGTCAGCCCTCCACACAGCAAGAGCCAACCTGTCCCAGGCTATCAGAGAGCTATCAGAGAGGTTAACCGGAACTATACGCAAAGAATCCCTGGACACACGGCATATGTGGTGATATACAGCAGACTATTACAGACTACAAAGCTGCATCACAGGTCTGTCAGAATGCCTTCCACCCAAATGCACGTCATGATTTCTACACATGGTTTGAGGAACAAAACAAGAAACTGGCAACAAGAACTACCCCAACATCCACTGACTAAGATCTCTGCTCAATCGTCAGCAAAGCTGTCCAGAGTTAACCTGGATACTGCCGGGTAACACTGCTGACTCACCACTGTGCTGCAAAGTACACCTCAAATCAAGTCTGCTGATAACACTACAGTAGTGGGTCTCATCACCTACAGAGTCAAGTCAGCATACAGGGAGGAGGTGCACCAGGTTGCAGTAAAGACAATCTCTCTTTCAATATCAACAGAGGAACTGTGGAAGCAGTGTCTTCACTTCCTTTAGATATTGGAGAGCACAAGTCTTGCCCTTCCCATCTTCACTACTTTCTACAGGGGGGACAATAAAGAGCATCATGATCTTACATGGGAATTACATAGCAACTGTCTGGTACGGGAACGGCACAGTTTCAGACCACGAGACCCTACAGTGGATTGTGAGAACAGCTTAGAAGATTATCGGGGTCTCCCTACTCACAGCTCTTTCCACAAACCCTGCATCTAACACGACCCTCTCAGCCCTCTTACGGATTCTTCATACACCTGCTATCTGGCAGAAGGTACCGGAGCAGCTGTGCCGCCACCACCACCACTACCACTATCACTACCTCCACCTACACTACCACTAGCACCACCACCACAACTAGCACCACCACCATTACCATCACAATCACTACCACTGGCACCACCACCACCATAACTACCACTAGCACCACCACCACCACAACTACCACTAGCACCACCACCACCACAACTACCACTAGCACCACCACCACCACAACTACCGCTAGCACCACCACCACTACCACAACTACCACTAGCACCACCACCACTACCACAACAACCACTAGCACCACCACCACAACTACCACTAGCACCACCACCACTACCACAACTACCACTAGCACCACCACCACTACCACTACCAACAAGCGTGTGTACTGACACACACATACACACACGCGCTCACACCAACAAGCGTGTGTACTGACACACACACACGCGCGCGCTCACACCAACAAGTGTGTGTACTGACACACACACACACACACATGCTCACACCAACAAGTGTGCGTACTGACACACACACACACACACACGTACACACACACACATGCTCACACCAACAAGCGTGCGTACTGACACACACACACACACACACACATGCTCACGCCAAAAAGCATGCGTACTGACACACACACACACAGACCCACACACACACGTTCACACCAACAAGTGTGTGTACTGACACACACACACACACACACCCCAACACATGTACACTGGGACACGCATATACCAATTCAATAGCAATACAGATTGTAGCGTCAGGAGATACAATCAGGTGTTCAGTACACGAATTCACATCAACACACACACACACACACACACACACACACACAGGCTTACACGCTGACACACGTACACCAGCACACATTCTCACATCGACATGTGCACACACACACACACACGCACGAACACACACAACACAAGTGCACATTCAGCATCCACACCCAGTCATTCAACACACATGCACACACCAACGCATGACACATGTACATGTGTACACCAAGAACAACATGCGTGCACACTCAGTATCACACCCAGTCATTCAATGCACATGTGCACGATGGCACGTCTCCGTCCCGACATGTGTTCATACCTAGTCATTCGACACACACGTGCAGAAAACAAGCACACAACACGTACACACCAGCGTGAGTATACACCTGCACTCTGTGTATACACACTAGGACAAGTACACAGTGAAACACACCCACAAATCTGATCTAAATCCCCACACATGCAGGGTGTTTAGTGGCAACAGGTTTTATGTAATGAAGGAAAATGGGTCATGACAGATTTCACGCTTTACCACATGTTCCGCCCCGGAGAGTCAATCACAGACTGGAAGAAGGTGCAGGAACAGAACATTACTCATACGACATCATACATTCCTCAAATCAACACTGATGTCTGTATGAACAAGATTTACAGAATACACCAATGTACACCTACAGCAGAGTTTATTCCATAAACATTACAAAATAAACTCTGTATCTCTCTATATTTCAGTACAGAATGTACAGAATAACTATCGAGTCACTACACAGGTACAAGAAATATCATAACACTATATACAGTATATTTAGCATTTTATGATGACTATTACTGAAATACTATCACACACAAACACTCAAAATATTCTACATGCTTCTAAACTTCCTGCAAGTGTTTCAGACTTATAATAGAATACGATGGAGATTTACTCAGATATAAAACAGTATCAAATATTCACTCGCTCAGGTACAGTATAATGTTACCTGGATTAAAAATGCTTGATTATTAAAGCTAAAATTTACTGTACATTTTAAAACATGTAGTAAACAGATAAATGATTGAAAGCAGTGGTGGCTCATGGGTAAGGGTTCAGGGTTACTGATCAGAAGGTCGGGGGTTCACGCCCCTGCACTGTAGGGCCCCTGAGCAAGGCCCTTACCCCTCTCTGCTCCAGGGGGCGCTGTATCACCACTGACCCTGACCTCTGATCCAAACTTCTTAATGCAACAGATGAATTATAATTTCGCTGTGCTGTAATGTGTGTGTGTCAAACAGGTTTCATTATCTAATAATCACCAACATCCACATGTAAGAAAGAACCAGGTGATTAACTGCAGTTAGTTCAAAAAGTTCTACAGGATTACAGCTAAACCCTTTACAGCACGGCTATTAATCCTGTGTTTTATATAATCAAATTATTACTACACTACAAGAGAATAAATAATGTTGTAAACAACAATACAATATAAAGATTGAATAGTCCTAACCCTAAGGTTTAAAAAAAATGACTTACATTAATTATTATTAATTATTAACTACAATGTTATAACTGACAGAAAACAGAATAAAATCCTGTGCAGTCAGAAACCACTAAAAGATGAAAACAGTTAAAATAGTGGAAGTATAACTGGAGTTTTCTGTAATGAAGTGAAAAGAGGAGGGTCCGAGTCCCAGAGCTGAAGGCCACGTGTAACTCCAAAAACTGCTCACACACATGAAAGAGATTAAACTTAGAAAAGATCCAGACTTTCACACACACACACACACACACACACACACACACACACACACACACACACCTTTCAAAAGAAGAAGAAGAAGAAGGAAGAGGAAGAAGGTGCCCATGGAGCAGAGAGGGTTAGGGGTCTTGCTCAGGGGTGCAACCGTGGCAGCTGGGCGGTGTTGGGGCTTGAACCTCCAACCTTCTGATCAGTAACCAGAGCTCTAACCACTGAGCACCACTGTCCTTAATATAAATATAATAAATATATCATAAACCCAGCACACACCTGAAGGCCAAACACAGACAGGAAATATTACACATAATTACGGATTATTAAATTCCACCCTAAAGCAGATCAGGACAGTAATAATGTTGATAAAATATAATGATATATAGCTGTTTATATGTAAATGTAGTTATTGCATGTGGTTTGTATTCGAGCTGCATGACGATGAGCTGATCTTCATTTCTGTTCCCTTTAATCATCTCTGTGCTGTAAACCTGCTCTGTGCTGGTCTTCATCACTTCTGCATTAATAAACGCATGAATCTTTCTGCAGGATTTAATCCCGAACTCTTTTCTGCAGGATTTAATCCGGACTGGAATCTGCTCTGGTTTCTGTTTCCACTCGGAACCTGCGGGAATGAGGACACACACCTTTCTTGCCTTGTCCTCGGGGGCTTTTCTTCGCGGCCATTTTCTCTTCTCCGTTCTTGGCGTTTGTCTCTTTTCGCGGTGTTTAATCTAAAATTCACTCTGAGTTTAACGTGACAAAGTTTTGTAGAGATCTAAATAATGAAACCCAGTAAAATCAAAAGCGATCCCTCCTCCTGCACAAACTGGAGCCTCGTAGCAACCCGACCAGTGTGTTTGAGTGACTAAGCATTCAGCCAGTGATAACCGCGGAATGCAGCTGTAGGCGGGGCGGCGAAAAAGCATTCAGCCAATAACCGCTCAGAAGCGTGTGCCTTGATTCAATCGTGTGGATAGCCGCGGGTTAAACCCCGCCCACTGCATGCTCTGGAACGTGGCAAGATGGAAGATTCCACTTATCGCGATATTACATCTATTTTTTTTCACTTATCGCGAGATTTCTCCTGCTCCGTTTATTCCATTAAAGATTAAACTAGAAAAAGTGTTATACAATTTTTAAACATTTTATATTTATTTATTTTAAGATTATGTAGACGTTTAGTTGTTTAGCGCGTTGTTTAGTGTTTTTCTGAGTGGTTTTAGATTAGGATAAACATTCGAAATGTGCAATAAATCAGCAAAATATAAACGCAGGTTACTATAATTATAGTTAAATTATATTGTGTGTATTAACAAACTGTATAATTAAGACAAACCTTCAGAATATTATACATCAAATTGTTAATTGAACACATGTACTGCTGAATTAATTATGTATTAGTATAGTATATCCTTCCTTTAACAGAATTTAAGAATTTGTGTGTGTGTGTGTGTGTGTGTGTGTGTGTGTGTGAGTGTGTGTGTGTGTGTGTGACTGAGGAAGACAGATAGGTGTGTACTGAAGAAAACAGATTTTACAGCATTCACCCCAGACTGGACACAATACAGTACAATACAGTACAGTACAATACAGTAAAGTACAATACAGTAGAATACAGTGCAATACAGTACTATGCAATACAAGGGCAGAGCTGTCAACTGATCACCATCTGGTGGTGAGTTGGTTCAAGGGGTGGGGGAAGACTCTGGACAGACCTGGAAAGCCAAAATGGGTAGCGCGGGTGAACTGGGAACATCTGGAGGAGGCCCCTGTCCGTGAGATCTTCAACTCACACCTCCGGCTGAGTTTTTCTGGCAGCCCTGTGGTGGTTGGGGGCATTGAACCTGAGTGGGCTATGTTCAAAGCCTCCATTGCTGAAGCTGCGGCAGAGAGCTGTGGTCTCAAGGTCTTAGGTGCCTCAAGGGGCGGTAACCCTCAAACATCGAGTTGGCCACCGGTGGTCAGGGAAGCCGTCCGACTGAAGAAGGAGGCCTTCCGGGATGTGTTATCCTGGAGGACTCCGGAGGCAGTTGCAAGGTACCGACAGGCCCGAAGGGCTGCAGCCTCTACTGTGAAAGAGGCAAAGCAGCGAGTGTGGGAGAAGTTCGGAGAGGACATGGAGAAGGACTTTCGGTCAGCACCAAGGTGTTTCTGGAAAACCATTCTCCACCTCAGGAAGGGTAAACGGGGAACCATCCAAGCTGTGTACAGTAAGGATGGGAACGGTGTTGACCTCAAATGAGGAGGTAATTGCACAGTGGAAGGAACACTTTGAGGAACTCCTGAATCCGACTAACACGCCCTCTACAGTAGAGGCAGAGGTGGAGGCTGATGGGGGAGCATCATCAATTTCCCTGGTGAAGGTCACTGAGGTAGTCAAACAACTACACAGTGGCAAAGCCCCGGGGATTGATGAGATCCATCCAGAAATGCTGAAAGGGGATGTCTTGGATGACACACCTCTTTAATATTGCGTGGAAGTCGGGGACAGTGCCCAAGGAGTGGCAGACTGAGCTGGTGGTTCCCCTGTTCACAAAGAGGGACCAGAGAGTGTGTGCCAATTATAGGGGTATCACACTTCTCAGCCTCCCTGGTAAATTCTACTCCAAGGTGCTGGAACGGAGGGTTCGGCCAATAGTCGAACCACGGATTGAAGAGGAACAATGAGGATTCCGTCCTGGTCGTGGAACAACAGACCAGCTCTTTACTCTCGCAAGGGTCTTGGAGGGGGCCTGGGAGTATGCCCATCCGGTCTACATGTTTTTTGTGGATCTGGAGAAGGCGTATGACCGGGTCCCCAGGGGTTTACTGTGGGATGTGCTGAGGGAGTATGGGGTGAGTGGTTCCCTTCTTAGGGCTATCCAATCTCTGTACGCCCAAAGCGAGAGCTGTATCTGGATTCTCGGCAAAAAGTCGGACTCGTTCCAGGTGGAGGTTGGTCTCTGCCAGGGCTGCACTTTGTCACCAATCCTGTTTGTGATATTCATGGACAGGATATTGAGGAGTAGTCATGGTGGGGAGGGGTTGCGGTTTGGTGGTCTGATGATCTCATCGCTGCTTTTTGCAGATGATGTGGTCATGATGGCATCATAGGTCCGTGACCTTCAGCACTCACTGGATCGGTTCGCAGCTGAGTGTGAAGCGGCTGGGATGAAGATTAGCACCTCTATATCTGAAGCCATGGTTCTCAGCAGGAAACCGATGGAGTGCCTACTCTGGGTAGGGAATGAGTACTTAACCCAAGTGAAGGAGTTCAAGTACCTCGGGGTCTTGTTCACAAGTAAGGGGACATTGGAGTGGGAGATTGGCCGGAGAATCGGAGCAGCAGGAGCGTTATTGCAATCGCTTTACTGCGCCGTTGTGACGAAAAGAGAGCTGAGCTGGAAGGCAAAGCTCTCGATCTACCGCGCAATTTTTGGTCCTACCCTCACCTATGGTCATGAAGGCTGGGTAGTGACCGAAAGAACTAGATCGTGGGTGCACGCGGCCGAAATGGGTTTTCTTAGGAGGGTGGCTGGCTTCTCCCTTAGAGATAGGGTGAGAAGCGTGGCTGTTCGAGAGGAACTCAGAGTAGAGCCGCTGCTCCTTTGCATTGAAAGGAGCCAGTTGAGGTGGTTCGGGCACCTGGTAAGGATGCCCCCTGGTCGCCTCCCTAGGGAGGTGTTCCAGGCACGTCCAGCTGGGAGGAGACCTCGGGGAAGACACAGGACTAGGTGGAGAGTTTATATCTCCACACTGGACTGGGAATGCCTCGGGATCCCCCAGTCAGAGCTGGTTAATGTGGCTCGGGAAAGGGAAGTTTGGGGTCCCCTGCTGGAGCTGCTGCCCCCGTGACCCGATAACGGATAAGCGGTTGAGGATGGATGGATGGATGGACAATACAATACAGCATAGTACAGTACAGTACAATACAGTACTATACAATACAGTACAATACAATACAGTACTATACAATACAGTACAGTACAATGCAATACAGTACAGTACTATACAATACAGTACTATACAATACAGTACAATACAATACAATACAGTACAATACAATACAGTACTTTACAATACAATACAGTACAGTAAAGTACAATACAACACAGTACAGTACAGTACAATACAATACAGTACTATACAATACAGTACAGTACAATACAGTACAGTACTATACAATACAGTACAGTACAATACAGTACAGTACAATACAATACAGTACAGTACTATACAGTACGGTACAGTACACTACAATACAGTACCGTACAATACAATACAGTACAATACAATACAATACAGTAATATACAGTACAGTACAATACAATACAGTACAGTACAGTACAATACAATACAATACAGTACAGTACTATACAATACAGTACAGTACAATACAATACAATACAGTACAATACAATACAGTACAGTACTATACAATACAGTACAGTACAATACAATACAGTACAATACAGTACCGTACAATACAATAATATACAATACAATACAGTACAGTAAAGTACAATACAACACAGTACAGTACAGTACAATACAATACAGTACTATACAATACAGTACAGTACAATACAGTACAGTACTATACAATACAGTACAGTACAATACAGTACAGTACAATACAATACAGTACAGTACTATACAGTACGGTACAGTACACTACAATACAGTACCGTACAATACAATACAATAATACAATACAATACAGTACAATACAATACAATACAGTAATATACAGTACAGTACAATACAATACAGTACAGTACAGTACAATACAATACAATACAGTACAGTACTATACAATACAGTACAGTACAATACAGTAATATACAGTACAGTACAATACAGTACAATACAGTACAATACAGTACAGTACTATACAATACAGTACAGTACAATACAATACAGTACAATACAGTACCGTACAATACAATAATATACAATACAATACAGTACAATACAATACAGTACAGTACAATACAATACAGTACAATACAGTACAGTACAGTACAATACAATACAGTACAATACAGTACAGTACAGTACAATACAGTACAATACAGTACAGTACAATACAATACAGTACAGTACAGTACAATACAATACAGTACAATACAGTACAGTACAGTACAATACAGTACAGTACAGTACAATACAGTACAATACAGTACAATACAGTACAGTACAATACAATACAGTACAGTACAGTACAATACAGTACAGTACAATACAATACAATACAGTACAATACAGTACAGTACAATACAATACAGTACAATACAGTACAGTACAGTACAGTACAATACAATACAGTACAATACAGTACAATACAGTACAGTACAATACAGTACAATACAATACAGTACAATACAGTACAGTACAGTACAATACAGTACAGTACAATACAATACAATACAGTACAATACAATACAGTACAATACAATACAGTACAGTACAATACAATACAATACAGTACAGTACAATACAATACAGTACAGTACAGTACAATACAATACAGTACAATACAGTACAGTACAATACAATACAGTACAATACAGTACAGTACAGTACAGTACAATACAATACAGTACAATACAGTACAATACAGTACAGTACAATACAGTACAATACAGTACAGTACAATACAGTACAATACAATACAGTACAATACAGTACAGTACAGTACAATACAGTACAGTACAATACAATACAATACAGTACAATACAATACAGTACAGTAACGTACAGTACAGTACAGTATTTGTGTGTGTGTGTAAGCGTGTACAATGGAAATTGTGGACTTTGCTGTAGGTCCTATATGGTGAGTTGCAGTTCCTGAACATTTTGTTCTCAGCACAGAAGGTTTCAAAGCCTGGAGTCCCTTCTCTTTCAGCCCTTTTGTCCTCTTCCATCCTGAAGACTGGAGACCAGACGGAGCTGAAACCCCTCTCGCTTTCACACTTTTCTCACTTTCACACTTTTCTCACTTTCACGCTTGTACTGAAAGTTTGATATTCTTAATAGGATGTTAGGTGTCTTTCACACTGTAAAAAAAAGAAAAGTATTTCATGTAACTCAGTTTTTAACCTTGAGTAAACTCAAAAAAGCTGTGCAGCAAGTTGTCTTGAAATTTTAAGTTAAGACAACTTTTCTTTTTTTCCCTTTTTTTGTTTTTTTACCGTGCATGCACAAGTTCACTGCAGGTCATAAACCACAAAGGGGCTTCAACTTGGATCACTGTTTACTTGAACATTTTATCTAGAGAGAATTTCCGATGTCTAGCTATAAAAGAAGATAAAATTAAATTAGAATACACCACGTGTTGAGCAGATGAGATGAGAACAGGCTGAAATTGTGTTTAGTGACTTTAGTCCATTACAGAACTAAAGGAAATTGTTGAATTAAATCACCAGATGATTTCATTTTAAATTCCTTTTAAATTATACTTCCTGAAGCATTCACTGCCGCCTAAACACACACCAGTGTGAGTGACGTAGAGTTCAGAGTGTGTTATTGTAGTGTGTTTTATCAGCAAAACCATCAACACCACCATCATCGGGAAAACAAATACTGTAATATTTTATTTTGCATTCAGTAAAATTGGTGCAATTTTCAGTTTAACACAAACACCGAAGTTTTACTCATCCGTTACCTTTGATTTAAGATTTATGATGATAAAAAATTATCAGCTGAATCAGCCAAAAAATGTCTTCAGCATGCAAAACATCTAAATATGTTGATCATTCAGCTGATGATGCGCTCATTTAATACCTCTAAATGTGTTCATTCATAACGCATTTATATTTTATAAACTGTGTATTGTTAATGTAAGAATTAGGTGGGACAAAATGAAAAATTGCTGATTCAGTGTATTTCAGTAATAATAAAAATATTGACACTTTGGGCCCAATTTGGACATTTTCACTTAGGGGTGTACTCACTTTTGTTGCCAGCGGTTTAGACATTAATGGCTGTGTGTTGAGTTATTTTGAGGGGACAGCAAATGTACACTGTTACACAAGCTGTACACTCACTACTTTACACTGTAGCACAGTGTCATTTCTTCAGTGTGTCACATGAAAAGATATCATCAAATATTTACACAAATGTGAGGGGTGTACTCACTTTTGTGAGATACTGTATAACAATAACTATGAGGCAGTGATGTGTAAGCAGTGTAAATAGTACAATACGGTACCCATATTACAGCAGTGTAACAGCACATATGTAATGTAGTAAGGTAAGGTCAAGGGGGCGGTGGCTAGGTATTGTACAGCCTGATGGCGGTCGGTACAAAGGAACATCTGAAGCGTTCCCTCTTGCACCTGAAGGGGGATGAGCCTGTGGCTGAAGGTGCTCTCCATCTGCTGTAGCTCAGCATACAGTGGATGAAGAGGATTTCCCAAAATGGACCTGATTTTATTTCTTATTCTCTTCTCCACCACTGTCTCCAGAGTGTCCAGTTTGTGACTAACAACAGAGCTGGACTTCTTCACCAACTTGTTGAGTTTATCAGCCTCTCCAGCCTTAATTCCACCTCCCCAGCACATTGCAGCAAAGAACAGGGCACTGGTTGCTACAGACTGATAGAACATCTGCAGTAGCTTGCTGCTCACATCAAACGACCTGAGCCTCCTTAGAAAGAACAGTCTGCTCTGTCCCTCCCGGTAGAGAGCTTCGGTGATTTCCGACCAGTCCAGCTTGCTGTTAATGTGCACTCCCAGGAACTTGTATGAGTCCACCATCTCTATTTTCTCCCCCTGGATGGTAATAGGTGGGGAAGTCCACTATCAGTACTTTGGTCTTGCCGATGTTGAGCTAAAGGTGGTTATTCTCAGACCATCTGACAAAGCTCTCCACTACGCCTCTGTACTCCTCCTCCTTATCTTCACTGATGCAGCCCACGATGGAGGAGTCATCAGAGAATCTTTGGAGGTGGCATGTTCCACAGTTGTAGCTAAAGTCAGAGGTGTATATGGTGAATAGAAAGGGTGAAAGCACAGTTCCTTGAGGTGCGCCGGTGTTGCATGTCACCACATCTGACAGGCTGCCCTGCCTATTATTGAATGAGGTTTTCATTGTGCCTTCTGCTGAATCGTGATAAGTAATGAACATGGCTTTTAACACTCCCAGTCTTAATTCTGAGGTGTCTTCTGGTCCTCTTATTCCTCTGTCAGTGCAGTTATCTAATCTCTACCTAAATGCTAAAGACTTAGGTTTTTATGTTCCAGCATAGATGACACCTGTGCATATACAGTGGGGGAAATATGTATAGAACGTGTCAACATTTTTTTCAGTAAATATATTTCCAATGGGGTTATTCACATGAACTTTTCACCAGACGTCAGTATAAACTCAAGAAATCCAGAAATATAAAGAATTCACAACATTAAAGTGCATAAATAAAGTTATGTGTAATAAAGTGGAATGACACGGGGAAAAAAGTATTGAACACACTAAGAAAAAGCAGATCTCCAAGGCAAGGTAACGCGAGGAACCAGCTGAAATCCGTAAGTAAATTGATATCAGCTGGGTTAGTAAATTGATGGTCTATAAAAAGACTTTTCGTTACCAAGGTGTCACCCAAGAAACATCTCATGATGGGTAAAAGCAAAGAGCTCTCCCATGACCTTCACAACCTTATTGTTGTGAAACATACTGATGGAATCAGATACAGACATATTTCAAAACTTCTCTAATTTCTTTATACATTTCTTAGGACCAGTAAGTGTTATGTTTATATACTCAGAGTTCTTATTCATTCATTGACTGTACTTTGAGCAGAAATGTTTATAATGTTGTTTTTATTGTTCATGATTACAAGCATTTCCAAAGAAAATCATTCATAGTAATTGATATGTGTATTGTGGAAACTAGGTTCATTAATTTTGTGGTCTCTTGTGTACTTAAGTGTTTGTGTTCTTCCTCAGGTGTTGTTAGCTGAATTTAATTGAAGTAGTGTAGATCACTGAGAGTACACTCTCTCTCTTTTCTAAGGCATAATAGACACCTTTTTGATTGAGCTTCTGGACTTCTGGTGTTTTATGCATCAAAATAGTGCTTTTTGTGAAGTTTTTAATCTCTGCAATGAACTGCCAAAGTTTCTGATGCAGTAAAATAAATCCAGCATGAGAAATGACAATATTTGTTATCTAAATAAATAAAAGAAATTCAGTTATTTTCACATGTACATAAATTAATCAACACTAACAGCACTGAGAATACAACAGAAGCTGCACTGAAAAATCAGTTTATTATTGGCAGAGGCCTGCATGTGTGTTTATCCTCATGTCAGTCAAACCCTAAAACACTAAAGACTTGTTGCTATAAATGAACTCAATGAATAATAGATGCAACCATTTAATAAATTCTCCTTTCTGTAATATTGTAAAAGTGTGACGTTCAGTCAGAACATCATCGTGAGGGTGACATCATCAGCTCTCAGACGAGTTGCCTCCTAAATCCACACACAGACTCTGTAGGTAGCCTTCAGCCTGCAGAATGTGCTGTGTCCATTCCTCACACTGCTCGTCTACACTCGGCCCTGAGCCGCCCAGATCCAGCGGGAGGATGGACGGAGGGAAGAACTGAGCGAGGCTCATCGTGTACAAGCTGCTGTGGAAGTGAATCTACAGAACGAACACAGGTCTGTTATAAACACCTTCTCATTTATTATCACTCACCAACTGAATGCTAAAATTATTAACCCAGTGGCTTGGTATTTATAGAATTTGAGGAGGAAAGTGTTACATAAACAGCATTTAAGTCTTCTTTGTTAAATTGGTGTAATTGTGAAATTTCCTGAGATGATCCAGACAGGACTCAGTAATGGTGAAACTCTAAATAAAGTTCTTCTTCACCCCTCCTAATCACGAGGGATGGTGAGAATCACCTGGACGTCTTCAACGGTACATACAGAGACCTTCTACAACGTAACTAAGTGTATGTATGATTGTGGTATCTGGTGTATAAATTCTGCCTTGTTTATTACAGATCCAGAATTCTGTAAAGCTGTTTTGTGACAATATCACAATTGTTAAAAGTGCTATATAAATAAAACCAGATGGAGTTTAATGCATATTGTGATCATATAGACATCTTTCTCATTCTTTGATATTGGGTAGATGCCAGTGGCCATCAGGGGAGACACGGCTAAGGCTCTGCATACATTATGAAAACACCTGTGATACTAAAGTCAAGACATTGATTTGGAGCGCCTGTTCTTGGAAGGAAAACCTGTGAATCACCATGGGCCTTGTCTCAGGGTATTCCTAATAGACGGATTGTGTTTGGGGTCATTACCCTATCGGAAAGAGATCATTACATGGGCATTAATATGCTGGGTAGCAGTGTGGTCCCATAGGGCTATGGGGCGACTGCCCCCTGGTGTAAGATCAGACTACATCCACCAAAGGGAATTGAGCGTGTTCCATCTGGTCCTCAAGTTCTTCTTACCAGTCTTGAGACATCATTGCATGTTGGTTCTCCCAAACAATGTTGTATCAGTCAGCCATATTAAATCTCAGAGTGGCACAAGGTTGAACAACTCCCCCCACCACCCCCCCTCTCTCTCTGGATAAGGGCTTAACATACTTTAGGAACTCTGGATATCCACCAGGGTTCCTTGTCCTACAGATCCTACACCAGCTCAGTAAGAAGGTTCTAGGGAAAACATCTGCATATTTCAAAGCCATATTTTGTGACTTTGTTGAAGGTCTTGGCATGAGTGTTCAGGTGATCCTCACCACCACTGGTACTGTAGTTTCCTGTGGTTCACAGAACTACAGTGCAAGCTGTTCAGGGGACACTGTTATTATTAATGAGTAGGGAACAATGTGTGAGAGATAAAGTGCATAAGGTGAAAGAATGATAGGTATAAGGTAAACTGTGAAAGGTGAAGTGTGAAATAAGAACGGTGGAGAGTGAAAGGTGAAGTTTGCTGACCCTCTGTTTAATTTTGTCAGGCAGAAGTGGTTTGATCATACTGAACACGGGACGGAAGAATCGGGGCTCGTTTATGAAGTGGATCCCACGCACCTTTAAAGGAAACGAGTCCTGAGTGAACAAGAAGGAAAACATGACTATACATGTAAGTTAAAAAATACTATTATCTGTTCACTGAACAGTGCAGGAGGATAGCTAGTGTAAATATGAGATAGTGAGGGCGAAATATAGAGTTTTTGGAGTTTTAATCAAACAATTCCAGCAGTAATTATAAATACTTCATTAACTCCTTAACATCCTCTTTCTGTTCCAGTAAAATACTGAGGTAGAGAACCGTTTATAACGTTGTACCGTGAGGACACAGGAGATCTTCTTTGCCAGTGAGGGGGTGATTTGGAGGGCGTGAGAGAAACACCAGCCCTGAAGGTCAAAAATAGCTTTGAGTCCGTTTTTCTGGGTCTCACTCTCCTGGACAATCAGTTCAGATGTGATGAGACTGACACGGAAAACTTCATACCCTGAAAATTCTTTCGGATTCCACTGACCTGAGAACAGACAGATAAATAATAGACACGGTTCGTTTTTATACGTCACGCTTTTTCTCTCTGTCCTTCCTGAACCTCTTTTACACGTTTATGTTATCCTAGTAAAATAATCTCACCATCAGCTCTTTTTATTTTCTATATTATTCAAAATAAATGAATATTCTGAATATCTGAATACTGACCGATCCTGTAAATTAACACTCTGCTTCCGGCAGCATCTCTGGACCTGAGAACTGCGTGGTAATTGTTTTTCAGGAGGCCGATGATGGAGGACGGCTGCAGATTAGCGCTTATTTCAGGACACTCTTCTCTCCATTTATGATAATTAATCAATAACTGTGGAGAAACATCATCATAAATGTGTAATATATAAACCATGAATATATAAACATCACTGTAAAAAAAAAAATACTGTATTTACAGTATTTTACTGGTAACCTGAGTGGCATGTGGTTCATGCTTTGTGTCACTGATCAGAAGGTTCTGTGTTCAAATCCCAGCACTGAAAGCTGTCAAGGTTGTGCAAGACCCATACCTTTCAGCACAGTTGGGTCCTGCATCAGCCAAATGAGCAAGTATACTGGGTTATGTGTTATTTTATACAACATTAAGATATTACAGTATTTTACTGTAAATATGACTATAAAATGTTTTACAGTACTTTACAGTAAACCTACGTTGCCAGTAAATTACAGTCAAATTTATTGCTATTTTTTTAAACAATGCAACAATAAAGAAGGTTCTGAGAACACAGTCAGGTTTCCACTATCAAGTTCTTCACAGTCACATACTCTCTGTAGATTTTCACTTTGTGACTCAATGCACATTTAGACCCGGATTATAATAGGGGCTCGGTGGGCCTGAGCTCGGACGGGGCCCCGGTTAGCTTCTGTTCAAGTCAGCTGCGTGATTGATAAGTAAGAAGTAGCCTATATTAGACAAATAAAATTGAACTGAATTGAATTAGGGCGAGAACTCAGGAATATATACAAAGAACCATGTAGTGTCTACATACTGATATTGATCTGCTTTCCAAGCAAAAATAAGATTTTTTAATCATTTCAGGCAATCTGCAATATATTTTTCCCACCTCACACTGCCTCTTACGGTGCATCAGGAGAGCACTGCTTTCCTAAACTGCCTTTAAAGTAGAACCAAAAATTGCTTGCAGTCTGCTATTATACAGGAGAGACTGAGGACATGTCCCTGGACTGTGTCATGGTCAGAGACATGGATTATCAAATAGTTAGCCTCTCGTAAGGCCATGAAGCAGAGCATCCAATGGTAAGTTCCTCTAAAGCTCATGCCAAACTCAAGACCCACCGCAGTTCAATTCAATTCAATTTTATTTGTATAGCACTTTTCACAATGAACATTGTCTCAAAGCAGCTTTACAGAAACATATAAACACAGGATAGAGATGTTAAGCGTGTGGATTTATCCCTATTGAGCGAGACGGTGGTGAGGAAAAACTCCCTGAGACAATATGAGGAAGAAACCTTGAGAGGAACCAGACTCAGAAGGAACCCGTCCTCATCTGGGTAACATTGGATAGTGTGAGAGTAAAGGGAAGTTCATTATGGTTTTATATGAAGTCTGTTCCCCTTGCCAGACATGGCCCGCTGCCTGGTTTCATTCAGCGAGATGAGGACCAGATTGCCGGGATGTAATGAGATTCTGAGGAGACAGCCGAGGTCCACTTGAAACGATTACGAGGAGATCTTCGATGAACATAACGTGGATAATGTAAAATTCCCAAGGCTGCACACTCATTGTAAATCTGACAAGGTAGGACAAATCGACAGAACACCAGCTATTGTACCATTCAAAGTAGCATGGGCTTGCAGTTAGACCAACGAGATTTTCAACTGCACAAAGAAATCAGGAAATCAGTATACGGTGCCACAAAACACACGAAGGAAAGTCCATTATTCATAAATTGAAAAAAAAAAAAAGGTTTCACAGGAGGTCGTTAAAAAGAGAAATTTTAACATAAACACCCAAACCGGCGAGCAGCGATGTAAGTTTCCGACCCCGCCGGCGGGACTAACTGTACTGTACACAGCTCCTGTGTGTGTGTCGGTACTCCTGCGATATATCTTTGAAAGCTAGCGTTTATTCTTGTGATTGGACTGATATAAACCGTCTAAAGATACAATCACAACAGCAGCTACAATCAGCGTCTCTGTCAGACCACCAACATACAAACACACATTTACTTTAGCTAGCAGCTTAGCAGAGGTCTACGACTGAGCCACAACACTAAACTCCGCATGTGAACAGTCAACAGAGACTTCATAAAATAATCAAACACACGTACAGCTTCTGATTCAGAAACACAAGACTGTCTGAGTAAAGTGGGAATTGCTCCAGTTTTCAGGAGTAGTCTTCGTGTGTAGCCTGCGTAGTTCTCGCGCAGATTCAGGAAGCCGTCCTGCGTAAACCGCACGGTGCACACGCAAACGCTCGGGTTGTACTGCTCAGGAACAGCGTCATAAATAAACAGTAACCACTGATTTCGTCTGTTTTCAGAAGGATAAACAAAGAGGTTTTGCTTTCGCACCGAAACACACAGCGTCTCTGCGACATGGCGCCTGAATTCACTGAAGCCCCGCCTTCTTTCTTCGCGCCTGCCTTTGGGCGGGATTGTGCTGAGAGTGCACGCTGTGACGTAGAGAATTAACGGAAGTAAATCTGGACTTGGAACGAGGCGTTTCGGGCGGGTCTGGAGCAGTGCTCTCTGTCAGATAAAATAAACCCCTTTCGGTTTATGTGTTTCGGGACTTTACAGATCTTATACATGCACAAACACATACATTACACTTGTACATTACACTCCCAAACAGAAGAAAAACAGGAAAAATAATGTTATGACCCCTTTAATTCTGCATCTATTGCAACTGCACTGTCTGAACAGCAGAGGTCCTAATCTGCACAACCCATAGAGTTAAACCATACACACATATATATATATATATATATATATATATATATATATATATATATATATATATCAGTCCAATATCTCTGGATCACACTGATCTGCATGCAATACAGGTAATTCAGTTACACAACCACGTTATAACAGTTACACAGAGCTCTTCAGTTGCTTTCTGACGACACCAGCTCCACGCTGCTGTGATCTACGGTGCTTGAGATGAAGGTTGGGGAACTCAATTTTAACGACATTGGAGCTCTATTTCCAGGTAAAATGGGCTCTGCTACGGAGATCGTTATGTTTCAATCAATCCTTTTATCAGGGTCAAATACCTTATTTATTCAAGCAAATTTTTCGGAGAATTTATAGTTTCATTTATTTAAGATGGTGAACCTGTTGTACATCTTGTTTACAATATTAAGACACTGTTCATAGCTGTTTTTGATTTATTTAGTTTTATACAGACAAAAATACACATTGTTTTGCACTTTTTTTGAATAAGAAATAAAAAAGAAGTGTTTTCAGTCAAAATCTTCATTCAAATTATGTTCAAAATTTTATTAAATCAAACCGAATGGAATTGAAATTGAAGCCACTATCGTGATCTGAGTTGCGGACTGGTGCGTACGACCAGATCTGCAGCGAATGCCACATTCTGCACTGTACACAGGTTCAAATCAACCCTAACCCTATCTACTACACTTCCTGCAAATCAGACTGAAAACATCTAAAAATTATTTAGAAAATCATCACGTTAGGAGTGGCCAGGAATTTCACGATGGTGAAGAAATATACTAAATAAAACCACCATATGATCCATACATACATGTGAAGCACTCAAATTTGTTGTTTTGATAGAGTTATTGTCAACCAATCTGACCTGAAAATAAAATCAAATAAAACATTTGATATTTTTATTTATTTGATGTGGATTAAATCCGGTGTAGTCTTAAATCCTCATGTCCAGTGTTGTCTGCTCCTGCACTTTACTGTTTATTGTTGAACTGAAACCAAAAGCCTCCAGCGCTGATGTGTGGCAATAAAAGAGTGGTGAGTTTAGTCTGTTTTTGATTTTATTCGACCTTTATCACACCATTAGCATTGTGTTAGTTGTAACAGAAATTCTTCAAATATCTTAAAACGTGTCTTCAGAATGTCTTCACATGTCAGTATCACACAGTAAAGTTTTTATTATTTCAATGAGAGAGTTTCCATATGATAAATAAATAAATGTACAGATGTTCTGACCTTCAGTGCCAATTCCACATCAAAGTCTCTGGCTCTCAGAAACCTGATCAGGAAGTTATCAGATAAATGAGGATGTGGTTTAACAACAGGCTCCTTCTCTGCTCTGCATCTCAGCTCCAGCAGATACGGTTTAATCTGCTTGGATTCCACAGGAAGGTCATTTAATTCTGTAACACTTCCAGATTCTGAAGCCTTCATGACCATCGGAGGATCAGATGAGGATCCAGCTGTCTGAAACATGACTTTACCCTTAAACACACAAACTGCTGGAGTTTTAGTAAAACATTTACACACAGTGCCCTCACCCCTAACACACACACACACACACACACACACACACACACACACACACACACACATCTCATTGCGCAATGCTTAACAAAACAGAGAAGTATAGACCCCTGTCCCGTGTGTGTGTGTGTGTGTGTGTGTGTGTGTGTGTGTGTGTGTGTGTGTGTGTGTGTTGTTTATTTGTCATCTGTGTGTGTACAGTGGTGTACAGTGGTGTAAAGTCCTCACATTAAAGCACTAAATCTTCCCACATTTCCTCTTGGGTTCTCCAAATGTCTCTCGTTTTCTAAAAGTGCATATTTTAAAATCTTTTTTGTTTTGAGTCCCAGACAAAAACAAAGTTCACACACACACACACACATACACACAGACACACATTCCTGCAGTGAAAAGGGACATCTTGCCCCAGGAGGATAGTTTCGTAAAGCCTCGGGTTGAGTCACTGCGCCGTGTTTGTGTTTATTTCTCGGGACACGCGGCGGGATCTTTTTCCTGCACGCGCATCAGTCGAGCTGCATGATGACGTCACCGCCAGCAGCATCGCTCCCTCGTGCGGTTTCGGTTTAAGCGCAGAGCCTCGGTTTATTTCTCATTTATTTTCCCTTTTAATTTATTTTATTTTATTCTTTTGATTTCAGGAGGAAGTGGTGTGTGTGTGTGTGTGTGTGTGTGTGTGTGTGTGTGTGAGAGAGAGAGAGAGAGATTCCTTCTTCATGTCAGGTAGGTGATTTTATTCAGCAGATCCTCCATGACTGAGAAGAATGAAGCTGCTGAGGGATTAAACACTTCACCCAAACACAATTGCCATTTTCTCTTCATTTCTATGAATATTTGAATGATGTTATTGATGATGTATGGTGTAGTGTATATGTATGGTGTGTGTATATGTATGGTGTAGTGTATATGTGTGGTGTGTGAGTATATGTGTGGTGTAGTGTATATGTAAGGTGTGTGTATATGTATGGTGTAGTGTATATGTGTGGTGTAGTGTATATGTGTGGTGTGTGTATATGTATGGTGTGTGTATATGGTGTAGTGTATATGTGTGGTGTGTGAGTATATGTATGGTGTAGTGTATATGTAAGGTGTGTGTATATGTATGGTGTAGTGTATATGTATGGTGTGTGTATATGTATGGTGTAGTGTATATGTGTGGTGTAGTGTATATGTGTGGTGTGTGTATATGTATGGTGTGTGTATATGTATGGTGTAGTGTATATGTGTGGTGTGTGTATATGTGTGGCGTAGTGTATATGTATGGTGTGTGTATATGTATGGTGGAGTGTATATGAATGGTGTGTGTGTATATGTATGGTGTGTGTATATGAATGGTGTGTGTGTATATGTATGGGGTGTGTATATGTATGGTGTAGTGTATATGAATGGTGTGTGTGTATATGTAAGGTGTGTGTATATGTATGGTGTAGTGTATATGTGTGGTGTGTGTATATGTGTGGTGTGTGTGTATATGTATGGTGTAGTGTAGTGTATATGTATGGTGTAGTGTATATGTATGGTGTGTGTGTGTGTGTGTATATGTGTGGTGTGTGTATATGAGTGCTGTGTGTGTATATGTGTGGTGTGTGTATATGTATGGTGTGGTGTATATGTATGGTGTAGTGTATATGTATGGTGTAGTGTATATGTATGGTGTGTGTATATGTATGGTGTAGTGTATATGTGTGGTGTGTGTATATGGTGTAGTGTATATGTGTGGTGTGTGAGTATATGTATGGTGTAGTGTATATGTAAGGTGTGTGTATATGTATGGTGTAGTGTATATGTATGGTGTGTGTATATGTATGGTGTAGTGTATATGTGTGGTGTAGTGTATATGTGTGGTGTGTGTATATGTGTGGCGTAGTGTATATGTATGGTGTGTGTATATGTATGGTGGAGTGTATATGAATGGTGTGTGTGTATATGTATGGTGTGTGTATATGTATGGTGTAGTGTATATGTGTGGTGTGTGTATATGTATGGTGTAGTGTATATGTGTGGTGTGTGTATATGTGTGGTGTGTGTATATGTATGGTGTAGTGTATATGTGTGGTGTGTGTATATGTATGGTGTGTGTATATGTATGGTGTAGTGTATATGTGTGGTGTGTGTATATGTGTGGCGTAGTGTATATGTATGGTGTGTGTATATGTATGGTGGAGTGTATATGAATGGTGTGTGTGTATATGTATGGTGTGTGTATATGTATGGTGTAGTGTATATGAATGGTGTGTGTGTATATGTATGGGGTGTGTATATGTATGGTGTAGTGTATATGAATGGTGTGTGTGTATATGTAAGGTGTGTGTATATGTATGGTGTAGTGTATATGTGTGGTGTGTGTATATGTGTGGTGTGTGTGTATATGTATGGTGTAGTGTAGTGTATATGTATGGTGTAGTGTATATGTATGGTGTGTGTGTGTGTGTGTATATGTGTGGTGTGTGTATATGAGTGCTGTGTGTGTATATGTGTGGTGTGTGTATATGTATGGTGTGGTGTATATGTATGGTGTAGTGTATATGTATGGTGTGTGTATATGGTGTAGTGTATATGTAAGGTGTGTGTATATGTATGGTGTGTGTGTATATGTATGGTGTAGTATATATGTGTGGTGTGTGTATATGTGTGGTGTAGTGTATGTGTGGTGTGTGTGTATATGTATGGTGTAGTGTATATGTATGGTGTGTGTGTGTGTGTGTATATGTGTGGTGTGTGTATATGTGTGGTGTGTGTGTATATGTATGGTGTGTGTGTGTGTATATGTATGGTGTGTGTATAGTGTGTGTGTGTGTATATGTGTGGTGTGTGTATATGGTGTAGTGTATATGTAAGGTGTGTGTGTATATGTATGGTGTAGTGTATATGAATGGTGTGTGTATGTATGGTGTGTGTATATGTATGGTGTAGTGTATATGAATGGTGTGTGTGTATATGTGTGGTGTGTGTATATGTATGGTGTGTGTATATGTGTGGTGTGTGTATATGGTGTGTGTATATGTATGGTGTAGTGTATATGTAAGGTGTGTGTATATGTATGGTGTAGTGTATATGTGTGGTGTAGTGTATATGTGTGGTGTGTGTGTATATGTGTGGTGTGTGTATATGTGTGGTGTAGTGTATATGTGTGGTGTGTGTATGTGTAGGGTGTGTGTATATGTATGGTGTAGTGTATATGTATGGTGTAGTGTATATGAATGGTGTGTGTGTATATGAATGGTGTGTGTATATGTAAGGTGTGTGTATATGTATGGTGTGTGTGTATGTATGGTGTGTGTATATGTGTGGTGTGTGTGTATATGGTGTAGTGTATATGTGTGGTGTGTGTATATGTGTGGTGTGTGTGTATGTATGGTGTGTGTATATGTGTGGTGTGTGTGTATGTATGGTGTGTGTGTATATGTAAGGTGTGTGTATATGTATGGTGTGTGTGTATGTATGGTGTGTGTATATGTGTGGTGTGTGTGTATATGGTGTAGTGTATATGTGTGGTGTAGTGTATATGTAAGGTGTGTGTATATGTATGGTGTGTGTATATGTGTGGTGTGTGTGTATATGGTGTAGTGTATATGTGTGGTGTGTGTATATGTAAGGTGTGTGTATATGTGTGGTGTAGTGTATATGTGTGGTGTGTGTATATGTGTGGTGTAGTGTATGTGTGGTGTGTGTGTGTGTGTGTGTGTGTGTGTGTGTGTATATGTGTGGTGTGTGTATAGTGTGTGTGTGTATATGTGTGGTGTGTGTATATGGTGTAGTGTATATGAATGGTGTGTGTGTATGTATGGTGTGTGTATATGTATGGTGTAGTGTATATGTGTGGTGTAGTGTATATGTAAGGTGTGTGTAAATGTATGGTGTAGTGTATATGTGTGGTGTGTGTGTATATGTGTGGTGTAGTGTATATGTGTGGTGTGTGTGTATATGTATGGTGTAATGTATATGTATGGTGTAGTGTATATGTATGGTGTAGTGTATATGTATGGTGTGTGTATATGTAAGGTGTGTGTATATGTAAGGTGTAGTGTATATGTGTGGTGTGTGTATATGGTGTAGTGTATATGTGTGGTGTGTGTATATGTGTGGTGTGTGTATATGTAAGGTGTGTGTATATGTATGGTGTGTGTGTGTATGTAAGGTGTGTGTATATGTAAGGTGTGTGTATATGTATGGTGTGTGTGTATATGTATGGTGTGTGTGTGTATGTAAGGTGTGTGTATATGTAAGGTGTGTGTATATGTATGGTGTGTGTGTGTATATGTAAGGTGTGTGTATATGTATGGTGTGTGTGTGTATGTAAGGTGTGTGTATATGTAAGGTGTGTGTATATGTATGGTGTGTGTGTATATGTATGGTGTGTGTGTGTGTATATGTATGGTGTGTGTATATGTATGGTGTGGTGTATATGTAAGGTGTGTGTATATGTATGGTGTGTGTGTATATGTATGGTGTGTGTGTGTATATGTATGGTGTGTGTATATGTATGGTGTGGTGTATATGTAAGGTGTGTGTATATGTGTGGTGTGTGTATATGTATGGTGTGTGTATATGGTGTAGTGTATATGTGTGGTGTGTGTATATGTGTGGTGTGTGTATATGTATGGTGTAGTGTATATGTAAGGTGTGTGTATATGTATGGTGTGTGTGTATATGTATGGTGTGTGTGTGTATGTAAGGTGTGTGTATATGTATGGTGTGTGTGTATATGTATGGTGTGTGTGTGTATGTAAGGTGTGTGTATATGTATGGTGTGTGTGTGTATATGTAAGGTGTGTGTATATGTGTGGTGTGTGTGTATATGTATGGTGTGTGTGTGTATATGTAAGGTGTGTGTATATGTATGATGTAGTGTTTGTAGATCAGTGATGCACCTTTCGGTATATGATTTTAATCCGTGTAGGGTTTTGATCAGGAAGGAATTTGATAGATGTGTGATCTATTTTTAATGCTGAACATCAGAATTTCAGAAGTATGTGGTATAAAATGGATGCTCAGTAAGAGAATCACAGTCTGATATTTAGTCTTTATTAAAGTCTGATTCTGTACCACACACAGACTGATTAGACGTATCAGACTCCACCTCTGCGTGTTCGCAGCGCACCTTGATTTAATGTTTAATCAATTAAGGCACGCGGTGAATGCTAAGAGCGGAGCCTCCTGTCCTCCTCAACTACATCAATTAATACATTTATTTCATAATATTTCATAATATATTGTATTTATATCTGTCTACATCACCAGCATTTTATTCTGGCAGAGCTGCTGAGTTCTGGACTGTGATTGGTTCAGGAGCTGTTTATTAATTCTTTATAACGGGTTTATATTAATGCGCTCGCGCTAATACGTTATCGTTTCTATAGTAACGGCTAGTTCACAGGGATGTGTACAGCGCACGCTCCACTGATAATAAACTGATTAAAAAATAATAGTTGATGTGATTAATTTTTATGTTCTTTATGTAATGTTTATGGAAGGAGTCTCCAGTGTCAGCGCTGTGTAACAGTCAGAGGTGAAGCTGTAACTTTACGTTTTCCCAAATCTTCATCACAAAGTTTACACTTCTCTACTGTTTCTCACTCACACCACAACGTCAAGTTTCTTGCGGTTTCTCAGTAACATGATAGGTTGCAATCATGGTTGAGAGAATAAAGAGAGAGAATAAAGAGAGAATAAAGAGAGAGAATAAAGAGAGAATAAAGAGAGAGGGAATAAAGAGTGTGAATAAAGATTGAGAATAAAGAGAGAGAATAAAGAGTGAAAATAAAGAGAGAATAAAGAGAGAATAGAGAGAGAGGGAAAAGAGAGAATAAAGAGAGAATAAAGAGAGAGGGAATAAAGAGTGTGAATATAGAGAGAATAAAGAGAGAGAATAAAGAGTGAAAATAAAGAGAGAATAAAGAGAGAATAGAGAGAGAGGGAAAAGAGAGAATAAAGAGAGGAAATAAAGAGAGAGAGAATAAAGAGTGAAAATAAAGAGAGAATAACGAGAGGGAATAACGAGAGGGAATAAAGAGAGGGAATAAAGAGAGAGAGAATAAAGAGAGAGAGAATAAAGAGGGAATAAAGAGAGAGAATAAAGAGAGAGAATAGACAGAATAGAGAGGGAATAGAGAGAGGGAATAGAGAGAGAGAATAAAGAGAGAGAATAGACAGAGAGAATAGAGAGGGAATAGAGAGAGAGAGAATAGAGAGAGGGAATAGAGAGAGAGAATAAAGAGAATAAAGAGATGGAATAAAGAGAGAATAGAGGGAATAGAGAGAGGGACTAAAGAGAGAGAATAGAGAGAGGGATGGTGAGGGAAAGTGTTTATAGCTGCTATAACGTAAGTGGGAACAGGAACTCACTCGTCTCATGAATATTAAGTTTATAAATAGCTCATAAGTATGACTTTTTAATAGATTAAACTGTAACACACAATGTTTATTAATTACTTCATTCTGATGTGTTTACTCTGATGTGTTTACTCTGATGTGTTTACTCTGATGTGTTTACTCTGATGGTGTAGTGTGAAAGAATTTAGTTTTTGCAATAAAATAACTTTTTCACATTTTTGCACAATGTGATATTTATCCTGCAGTAACTCTGTGAAAACATTGTTAATGAAGTTCATTTACAGTTAAATCTGGGTTTATTAACTGTAAAGGTAACGTAACAGAATGTCAGTAAACAGAAGGGGGTGTCGTGAGGCACTCTAACAACACAAAACTTTATAGTGTTATCAGTTTACTGTGCAGTGATATAAAGGCAATATAAAGTGACAATTCTGCCATAAGAACATACACCAGCCTATCCTGTCCTGTCCTGTCCTGCTCTGTCCTGCTCTGTCCTGCCCTGCCCTGCCCTGTCCTGTGTCTATGGTATCTCATTAAATTAAACACATGGAAGTAGAGACACGTACACAACTTATCTACATTAGCTAACTGAATTAAACTGATAGCGACACCACTGAACTACACTGAATTCATGTGTTCATCATAAACACTGCATATTTAATGAGTATATTCTACTCGCAAAAACACAACAAACAGTATGCACACACACACACACACACACACACACACACACACATACACACACAGACAAATCTGTAACAATACTGCATGTTACTGAAGATAAAATGAATTAATTACCTACATAATTTAGAAATAATGGTCTTCTCTTCTGTCCTGCGTAGATGTGGGGTGAAGATTTAAGATGCCTGATATCCATATGATTGTATGTAGCTGTACTAGTTGGAACAGTTTGTCTGGCTACATGCATCGAGTATTCACAATACATTCATACAAAAACGAAAGAAAAACGATTATAATGCAGAGACGCAGAGAAGTGTTTACATTAGGAGTTATAATGTGGTGGGCGTTATCTTTCTTTTCACAGAGGGTGTGTGTTGAGCACAGTTATACCACAGCACAGGTGAATTCTTCAATCAGAAGATGTTTTTTTTATTTTTTTTATATTTGTTTTTTTAATTTACTATAGCAGCATGGATCTGAATATTTACAACTGTAAATAACCGTAAAAGCTGTTTATTTTCTTTCCTGTAAGAGATGTAATCAGCTATATGTTGAAGAAACCAGGAGGAAATTGGCTGATCTTTTTGTCGAGCACTTTCACACCATCAGAATGAAGGATTTCTCCTTTCCAGTGGCAAGACACTTCAACAGCAATGGATATAAGATTAATGTGTGCAGCAGCAGTTGTTATTAGGAGAGCAGTGACGTGAGGAAACATATGGAGAGCGAGCTTGAAAATGTCATGTTTTGACTATTTTGTGTACTATACTGAACCTTTATATTTAAGCTATATCACACGAGCAAGAGCGAGGTTACTGAACATCTGCTTGGCTGTGATTCGGGCTGTAGGCACGAGGCCACGGGAAAGAAAGAAATATCGAATAACTGACATTTCAGACACAATCTGGCCAAACACATTGTTTATTTTTGCTCTGCTACCGGAAATAGAAGGCAAAGAAGATCTCCATCTCCCTTTCATCTCCATCTCATTTTCATCTCCATCTCATTTTCATCTCATCTCCCTTTCATCTCCATCTCCTTTTCCTCTCCATCTCCCTTTCATCTCCATCTCACTTTCATCTCCATCTCATTTTCATCTCCATCTCATTTTCATCTCATCTTCTTTTCATCTCCATCTGCTTTTCATCTCCATCTGACGAGCTTTCAGAGTTTAATCAAAAGTCAAAAGCTATATTTATGAAAAAATTATTGTTTGCCACGTCTGCTGATGATCTCACTAACTCTACTGTACTGTTTCAGTCAACTGTTTCTAGAAGTGTAATTTTACGTGGTGAACTCAGACGAGTGGAGTGACACTCAGTGATGACACACACAGTGACGCGTATGACACGATCAGAAAAAGCTGGATTTATAATAAAACCTTCCTCGGGCGTGTCGCTGTGTGTAGAACTACCAGAGCGATAAAATATAAACCTTATCTAACTAGGCTAGTTTGGTGTCGCTAGTCAAGAGGAGACACAGCTAAGCTATCACTGTATGGGTTTAGCTGCTACAGAGTCACGTAGAGTTCATTATCTTTCCTTCTGCTCTGCTCACGTCATGTTCACGTGAACTGGAACTCATATAGACGTTTACACGCCTTGTTTTCCTGCTCAGCATCAGAGGATGTTTCTGTTTCAGTTTCAACTCCTTTACTGCTTTAAATAAACAATAACCTGCGTATATCCATTTTCCCTCACGCTGACTGCGCTAGCGTTTAGCAGAACTGAATTATATTATATTATATTATATTATATTATATTATATTATATTATATTATATTATATTATATTATATTTATTATATTATTGTTCCCTTCAATACACGCATATATGTCTGGCTAAGTCCCAAATAAATTCCATTCCGAAAACTCTATTCCATACACAAGTGCACTTCATATCCCTATCTAGTGCACTTCGTGTCCTGTAGGGGGCGAGTTAATCTTCACCCTGTAGGACGTTAACGTTCTCATTCTATCACAATCATCTGCACGGTTCAGGCTCTGCTATGAGGCTAAATCCCAAACGCATCCTTTCTCCCTATGAAAGGGCACTACGTTACTGATGGCATCATGTATTCTCTATCCTATATAGTGTACTAAGTCTGCGACAGGCTGTAATTTGGGACGCGGTCCAGCGCTTTGCATTGCTGTGGGAAAATGGCGGACAAAACGCCAGGCGGGACGCCGAAGGCCAGCTCCAAGGTACATTTATAATCATTTTTATTAATTACACTGTGACTGTGTTACAGTTCAGCAGTGTGTGGGTTTTAAACCAGAAACACATCCTGCTCTGCTGCTGTGGTTCTTTTCAGCTTTAGTTAGCACACCCCGCTAACACTGGGCTGTTAGCTAAAGGATAAAATGACGTTGTTGTCGATAGCTAACTGGCTAACATCATCTTCAAAATACATAATATTACTATAAATAAAACCCACACATTAACATAGCAGTTTCTGGTAAAACTATACAAACCATGGCATAATAATGAAAACGTCTTTAATATATATTTTAACTACAAAGCTGCTCAGGAATTTACTAGTAGCTGGCTAGCATGCTAACTTTCCCGGTGTATTGCTAATATTCAGCATTAATTGCTAATATTTCTTTTAGTCAATCCTTCTTGAACGTATTTTAAATAGGATGTATTTTATTTTAAGTCGTATGTGATTTAGTAAGATACTAAAGTGCTAAGTCTGTAAATATTCCTCTACACGTGTTAGCGTAAACAGTGGTGTTGATTATGCTAATGAATTATCTCTGTGTCCAAATTTCACATTTATGTATTTATTAAAAACTACAGAAACATTCAGAGGAAGTGTGTGGTGTGAAAGTGCAGGTGTTACTCTGTGTGTGTGTTTAATATCAGTTTAACAGCCTGCAGCAGAGGAAAACATTTCCCTCCCTCTCTCAGGCCTAGTATACAGTGTGTGTGTGTGTGTGTGTGTGTGTGTGTGTGTTTTTCTCTTCAGGCTTTGCTGGAAAGTAAACTGAAGGCCTTCAGCATCGGGAAAATGGCTGTGGCTAAAAGAACTCTGAGTAAAAAGGAACAGGATGAACTGAAGAAGAAGGTGAGTGTGTGAGGGAGCATGTGAGTGGGGGTGTGAGAGAGAGAGAGTGTGTGAGGGAGCATGTGAGCGGGGGTGTGAGAGAAAGAGTGTGTACACGTCAGCATGGTGTATTATTCAGTGTATAGATTTATATAGAATTTAGATTTTACTCGCTGTGTTGTGGCTGGTGTTTAGTGCAGTGATTTACACACAGCTCTCTCCTGAAGTGTGTGTGTGTGTGTGAGGACTTCATCCAACTGGACCCCAGTCACTGCACGACAACCCCACTAACACACCAACACACACTCGCATGCCACCAACACACAGCGCGCACGAGCGTAACACTATTATCTGAGATTGTGTTGTAGCATCTGTAATGCTGGCTGTTTAAAAACAAGAGCTGAAGCATGCAGAAGCAGAACCCTGACAACACGGCAGGATATAAATAATATATCGAGTAATTATATTAATGTGTGTGTGTGTGTGTGTGTGTGTGTGTGTTGAACAGGAGGACGAGAAAGCAGCTGCAGAAATCTATGAGGAATTCCTGGCTGCCTTTGAGGGAGGTGAAGGGCGAGTGAAAACTTTTGTCCGAGGAGGAATCGCCAACGCTACTAAAGGTAATAAACACCAACATCACACACACACGCCCGCACAAACACACACACACACATCAACACTGACACAACCAGCACCACATTTTAAAACTCTTTGAACAGCAGCTCTAACATTAACACACTTCATCATTAAACTCCAGCTGTACTGTGTGTGTGTGTGACAGAATAAAGCACATGTGGTTGCTGAGGGTTAAGCCGGAGTGTGTGTGTGTCAGTGATGAAGCACACTGTATAACCCTAACCCTAAGTTTACACGGTTTATATGTACAGAGGAAGCTACAGTCGATGATAAGAGAGGAAAACTTTACAAACCCAAATCCAAAATTCTGGAGGCGAAAACATTTTTACCGCTGGAGACTCCGCCCCAGTTTCTCACCTTAGACAAACGCAACGTGAGTTTCACTCCATTCCTGCTTTTCTTCTACTTTTCACTTCCTCTCATTCATATGGGGGAAAGGTAATGATCTTCCTAAATTCTCTCAAGGCTTTAAAGAAAGCGGAGAAAGAGAAGAAAAAGAGCAATCTGGAGCTTTTCAAAGAAGAGCTGAAACAGTAAGTGTGTTATCTCACTCTCTGTGTGTGTGTGTGTGTGTGTGTGTGTGTGTGTGTGTGAGAGAGAGAGACACACAGAGAAAATGTCCTTTTTAAAAAAAAAAAACAAAAAAAAAACCCCTGTGTTTAGAATCCAGGAGGAGCGGGATGAACGCCACCGGATGAAGGGACGAGTCAGTAGATTTGAGCCTCTGCCCAACGTGGAGGGAAGACGCTCCTGTAAGTTTTGTGTGTGTGTGTTTGTGTATTTGTGTGTGTGTGTACCATCATGGATTGGTGATGAGGTGTTTGTGCTGTTCCAGTTTTAGATGAATCTGCTCCAGGCTCACATGATGTTGGAGATCCTACAACCACAAACCTGTACCTGGGAAACATAAACCCTCAGGTCATTTACATTCATGATTATTTTTACTGTATTTTATCCTGATTTAATTTTATTAAGAGGACTATACATGTATGAACTTGTTTTACTCACACACACTGTTGAATCCATAGCTTTAGAAGCCACACTGGAATATATTATGTTCCAGTTTTATGATCCATAAAGTTAGTTAATCAGCCAATCAGCAGTGCAATGCATAAATCATGCAGATACGGCCAGCAGCTTCAGTTAATGTTCACATCAACCATCAGAATGGGGATAAAATGTGATTTGTGATTTTGAGCGTGTCCTGGTTGTTGGTGTCAGTCAGGCTGGTTTGAGTATTTCTATAACTGCTGATCTGTGTTTCACACACAACAGTCTCTAGAGTTCACTCAGAATGGTGTGATAAAGAAAATACATCCAGTGAGCGTCAGTTCTGAGGACGGAAACAACCTTGTAGATGAGAGAGATCGACGGAGAAGGTCCAGACTTGTCACAGGCTGCAGTAACTCAGATAACCACTCTGTATCGTTGTGCCGAGTAGAAAAGCATCGCAGAATGCACAACATATCGAACCTTGAGGCGGATGGGTTTACAACAGCAGAAGACCACGTCGGGTTCCTCTTCTGTCAGTCAAGAACAGAAAGCTGAGGCTGCAGTGGGTACAGGCTCACCAACACTGGACAGCTGAAGACTGGATGAACTTCCTGGTCTGATGAATCACGGTTTCTGCTGAGGAACCCAGATGGTCCGGTCAGGATTTGGCTCCGACAGCATGAATCCCTGGACCCGACCTGCCTTGTGTCACCAGTCCAGGCTGGTGGAGGTGGTGTAATGGTCTGGGGAATGTTTTCTTGGGACACTTTGGGACAAATCAATCACGGTTTAAATGCACAGCGTATTTGAGTATCGTTGCTCTCCGTGTGCATCTCTTCATGGCCACAATTTACCATCTTCTAATGGAACGGCTACTTCAGCACGATAATGCACCATGTCACAAAGCAAAACTCGCCTCTATCTGATCTGCAGGAATTGTGTGATGCGACCATGTCAACATGGAGCAGAATCTCAAAGGAACATCTTGTAGAACCCTTGCCATAAAGAATTGTGGATTTGAGAGCAGAGGGAGACTCTACCCTTCTCAGTGTTAGTATAGTGTTCCTAATAAAGTGCTCAGTGAGTGTGTATCAGTGTAAATATGATCTGCTATGCAGTTTTGACTAATGATAATAACAAAGTAATAATAATAATAATAATGTAAGCAGCAACTGAGTTCATTTTGAGTGTGTAGTGTCACTGGAACACACACGCGCGGTTGTTTTAATAAACACTGTGTGAAAGCTCACACTGCTACATGACCTGCACTGGAGTAATGAAGCTTTTTCAGATTCCACTGCATAAACACTTTACCCCAAATATCACTCTACACTGTACACCGTCCTCAATGGTCTATTAATGCTCTTAAAATTTAAGTGGTGGGAAAGTGTGTGTAAAAGGTATGTACTGTTGATGTCATGGTCATGTGACCCTCGTCCAGTCGCACTGGGTTTTTTTGGTCACTGATTTTCGACTCGGTCCTGTTTGTGTTGTAGATGAACGAGGAGATGTTGTGTCAGGAGTTTGGACGCTACGGGCCGTTGGCGAGTGTGAAGATCATGTGGCCCAGGACTGATGAGGAGAGAGCCCGAGAGAGAAACTGTGGTTTTGTGGCCTTCATGACGAGGAGAGATGCAGAACGAGCGCTTAAACACTTAAATGGTGTGTGTGTGTAAAACATTAGTGTAAAAATAGCATGTAAAAATACCAATCTGTTTACTTCACTCATCATCACGTCACTTTTTACATCACTCATCATCACGTCACTTTTTACATCACTCATCATCACGTCACTTTTTACATCACTCATCTCTTCACTAATCACTCATCGTATTACTCTTCATCGCGTTGCTCTTCGCTGTGCCGCTTTCTCCACAGAATGTTTAACACCTCACCTGTTCTGTTGTTCTTGTTAACTTATTCACATTTTATTCCAGCCGTTTTTTTTAAATAACGACGTGAAATGAAATCTGATCTTTTTTTTTTCTCATCACGTTAGTTTTAGTTTGAGTCTCTTATTAAGTTCAGACCACATGGTTGACTTTCCTTCATGCCCGAGTGTAAATGTTGTGACTCTGAATGTTTCACCTGCAGCACATGCTGGAAAACAGATTTCTTCTCCACTTTTCAAACAGGTGTATGTGTGTGTGTGTGTGTGTGTGTGTGTGTGTGTGTGGGGAACTGGAGCTTCATCCCCCTGCAGTGTTTAACATTTAATTCTGGTTATGTCCTTTCAGGAAAAATGATAATGAACTTTGAAATGAAGCTGGGATGGGGCAAAGGCGTGCCAATTCCCCCCCACCCCATCTACATCCCTCCATCCATGATGGAGCACACGCTCCCTCCTCCACCTTCTGGTCTGCCCTTCAACGCTCAGCCCAAAGAGAGGCTGAAGAACCCCAACGCCCCCATGCCCCCACCTCCCAAGAACAAAGACGAGTTCGAGAAGGTAACTCGCTCCACACGGACGCCACAAAAACAATAAAGCTGTAATTAGCTCTGTCGAGTTAGTTAGGAGAACAAAGGTTTATTTTGAACACTGGGGTGAGTTCCTCACAGCTCCCTCACATCAGTCTGATCTCTGAGAGATTTATCACCGTCTGATTGATGATGTGGATCGGTATGAGTAGTTCAATATTATTAAAATATTAGTTAAAAAAAGCAGTAAAAACCCAACACACCTCTTCCGAGTGAATAATTCTACCACCATGTTGTCGGATTATAATCTCAGACGGAATTGATGAGGCTGCTGTGAGGAATAAACCCCAGTGAAAGTGAAATCCCTGTGAGTGTAGAGTAGAATAAACACTATACACTGATATACACGGGTAAGTCATGTAGAGTGAACCTTCACTCATTTGTAGGTCTTGATGTTATTTTCAGAGCTGTATGATGTTGGTTTTGTTGTTAGAGATGTAATTGCGTTAAGATGTTTGTAGACAGTGTGGTGTAAAAGTGTCAGTAGTTCAGTTATAAAGTTTTAAAACTGACCAGCGTAGACGTTTTGTTGTAGGTTAATGTTGCATATAGTGTTATGCTTGTTTCCTTTTTAACAATACTCACGTCTATTCTATGTTTATTATCTGATGTGACTTCATATCCAGACTCTGTCGCAAGCCATAGTCAAAGTGGTTATCCCAACAGAAAGGTACATGTTTCTCTTCTTCTCCAAATTCTTATCAAATGTAGACAAAATCTCTGTAGTTTATAAACCATTGGACATGTGAGCGCTACACAGGCTGTTCAGCTGAGCAACAGTTGAGGCAGAGCATAAATATACACACACGCAGTCACGTGCACGCACACACACACACACACACACAGAAAAAAACCTAAAGCTGATGAAAGTGCACATTAAAATTGGTCCTGAGCTAAACTAATGTTATTGCACTTGAAGTGTATTAAGCTTAAATGTGTGTGTGTTTTTGGGTAAAAGTGTAAAATAAATAAATAGTTATACATTTGTTTATTTGTAACTGATGAGACTCGGATAGTTAAATTATGTATATTCTGATTATACACATCTCCCCACAGGAAGAGGGTATTGATAATGGGACCTTCAGTGGTGTTATAAAGTTTATACACACACACACACACACACAGAGCAGCATTTAAATATGTATGCAGAAGATTTAATGTGTCAGTAACTGTGTGTTTCTTCTCCACAAAATGTGTGCTGTGGCGTTTGATAACGCTGTCAGTAAGAGTAGTGCTGACTGTATATATACACACACACACACACACACACACACACACACACACGGCTGGATCCGTGTCAGCGTGAGCTGCAGTGTCTACTCGAGAACTTACACCATTGTATAACTCTGGAATAGAGCGGTATCACAGTGATGACACACACAACCCCCCCAACACACACACACCTGCACACCTGCCTCTGGCTGATGCTCACCTGAACCGCTGCAGTAGTGTGGGTCAAAAGCGCAGCACCCAATCCCTGTAGTGTCAGTGACCTTTGACCTTGGCCTTGGTGAGCAGCACCAGTTGAACTGCAGCAGCGAGGGACCAGGAAAACGTCACAGGACTGAGGATTGGGGAAAGTATACAGAATGACATCGGTATGATCGGCTCCAATGCTTTGTGACTGTGATTTTCTACATTCTGACCCAAAGCAATAAATCACCTTTACATGATAGTTTTGTGCAAGAATTAATGTCCCTTTGGCCTGGTAACGAAACCATTAGCATGAACAGGTGACGTTAAAGGCAATGTACAGTGAGGGAGCAGTGCTGTTAGCATAGTGCCATTGTCCTCATTCTCACAGTGTGTGTGTTGTTACACTGCCAGTCAGTTTTAAACCTTACACACTGCACTGTTCACTATTCACTCACCACTCAGTGTACTGTAATGCAGTCGTGTGTGTGTGTGTGTGTGTGAGAGAGAGAGAGAAGTTGTGTGAGATAATGCAGTAAGGTAGGGTGTATGTGTGTGTGTGTGTGAGAGTGCGTGCACAAGTGGATATGACCGTGTGTGTGTGTGTGTGTGTGTGTTTTGTTGATGGCTCTGAATCCGTGTCTAACTGTGTTGCTTTTGTAGGAATTTGCTCTCTCTAATCCACCGGATGATCGAGTTTGTGGTGCGTGAAGGTCCTATGTTTGAGGCCATGATCATGAACAGAGAAATTAGCAACCCCTTGTACAGGTGAGCTTTATCACCTGTTTTTTTTTTTTCTCACTAAGCTCTTTACATGGCATTTAATTTCAATAAACAGGCTTTCATTCATTCTGAATTATACAGTCTAACATATAGAGAATCAAAATAACACTCAGTCTTACATGAATCAGTTATGAACCTCACACGGCCGTGGCAATAAAGAGGCTTCACTCTTCACATCTTTTTAAATAAATTACACGTGTGTTTGTGTGCAGGTTTTTATTTGAGAATCAGAGCCCGGCTCACGTGTATTATCGTTGGAAGTTGTATTCCATCCTGCAGGTAAGTCACTACACACACATACATCCCCCCAGTGTGTTTGAGCTGAGACTGAACTCTGAAATGTCACACAGGGAGATTCTCCGACTAAGTGGAGGACAGAGGACTTCAGGTTGTTTAAGAACGGCTCGTTGTGGCGACCGCCTCCTCTGAACCCGTACCTGCACGGCACACCTCAGGAGGAGGAGGAGGAGGAGAATGAAGATGAGGAGGAAGAAGGCATCAAGAAAGGATCTCTGAAAGACGAGTATGATACTTAATACACATGAAGGCATAAAACAAACAGAAGGAGGAATAGTAATTAACACGTACGCGTGTGTGTTTACGTTTACAGTGAGAGAGATAAACTAGAGGAGATTCTGCGAGGTCTCACCCCCAGGAGGAGTGACGTTGCGGAGGCCATGCTGTTCTGTCTCACTCGCGCTGACGCTGCAGAGGAGATTGTCGAGTGCATCACAGAGTCTCTGTCCATCCTGAAAACCCCGCTTCCTAAAAAGGTCAGAACACCTCTCACACACACACATATGCTGTTAATTATTGCGAAATTTACTGTATTTATAGTTTAAATTAAAAAGAAATTGTTTTCTTTGGTATTTTGTATGAAACAAAAAAGAGAAGACAGGAAGTAAAGATATTTAGTGTTACTTCTGTTTTGATTAATAATCTTTTTTTTTTTATAATTTCTTCACAGATTGCGAGGTTATATTTGGTGTCTGATGTGTTGTATAACTCCTCGGCTAAAGTCGCTAACGCCTCCTATTATCGGAAATTGTATGTCAATTACGTAATTATTTTTCGGTGTCTCAATTTGTAAGCAGCATGATGTCATTAATTTGCTCTTTTTCTTTACCAGCTTTGAGATTAAACTGTGTCAGATATTCTCTGATCTCAACGCCACCTTTAAGACGATACAGGGCCACTTACAGTCTGAGAATTTTAAGGTACACATTGCTGCTATATTTAAATATGTTAAGCAGCTGTTTGTGTGAGAGCCAGAGTTCCTGAATTTGGCATCCTGTGAGCAGTGTGTGTTTACTTGCTGTTCTGCTGCGTGCGTGTGCGTGCATGCGTGTGCGTGCATGCGTGTGCGTGCGTGCGTGTGCGTGCATGCGTGTGCGACCTGCCTGAGTCTCACACTAAAATGGAAATTGTTTAATACCGGTTTTTATCTTCTCAGCAAAGAGTGATGTCATGTTTCCGAGCGTGGGAGGACTGGGCCGTGTATCCTGATCCGTTCCTCATCAAACTCCAGAACATTTTCCTGGGTCTCGTCAGTCTCGATCCCGAAAAGGAGGCAGAAGTGTCTGAGGTGAGGGTTTAACACCACAGCCATGTTCCACTTCTGTCCTTAATGTGTTCTTGTCCTCTTTCCCTCAGTTTGACCTCCACCTGACTGAAGTGTGATTAAATCTTTAATCACACAGTGGGGTGGGGGGGGACGGGGGGGGGGGGGGGGACGGACACAGTGGAGGCTTGGAGGTTTAGGCTCTGGGTTACTGATCAGAAGGTCGGTGGTTGAAACCCCAGCACTGCCAATCTGCCACCGTTGGGCCCTTGAGCAAGGCCCTTAACCCTCTCTGCTCCAGGGGCACTGTATCATGGCTGACCCTGACGTCTGACCCCAACTTCCTGACATGCTGGGATATATGAAGAAAAGAATTTCACATTGCTGTAATGCATATGTGATCAATAAAGACTCATTATCATTTTTAACCTTATTTACATCAAAGGTGTCCCTGATGTAATAAAATAAGCTAGTTAATCAGAAATAAAGTCTCGGTGTGTGTGTGTGTGTGTGTCAGCCCACTGAACAGGTTGAGGATTTGGATGGTGCCCCCATCGTGGAAGAGGAGTTGGATGGAGCACCTTTAGAGGATGTTGATGGAACACCAATCGATGGAGCTCCACTAGATGGTGCTGTACTGGACGACCTGGACGGGGTTCCAATAAAAGGATCAGAGGAAGAGCTGGACGGCCTTCCTCGTGAGTCACACCTGCGCACTCTCACTCTCTCACACACACACACACACCCCTTCACTCTTTACACACATCTCAGATGTTCAGGGTGAGAATGTCAGAGCTCATTGCCATAGTAACTAAAAGCTGACTCCGCCCCTTCAGCCATGTGTCCGGAGTAACAGACAGAATGTAGTGAGATAACCAGGGCGAGTTGCCAGGAATTTTAAAAATCCTTTTATACAGGGGGGTGAAACTGATGGGATTTAAACCCTGATAAACAGGTTATTGGATACAGTAGAAGAGGAAGGTTTCAGTCTCAACATGATTGTTTAGACGGATCAGATGACACGGATTTACATGAAAAAGAAACTCTTGTGTAGAAATAATCCCTGATTTGAGCTTTACTTGTTTAGTGGACGGACAGAAACCTGGGTTTAAAATGGCTCCATCTAAGTGGGAGGAAGTGGACGGATCTGCTCTCCAGGCTCAGGGTATTTATGGAGATTTCTCTCACGTCCGTCAGCTCTGTGCTCAGCTCTGTTTCCGTGTCTTTAAGATTTTATACTGATGTTTGTTTCACAGCTATAACTACGTCAAAGTGGGAAGTCTTCGATTTGCCAGAGGAGTCTGAGAAAAGCGGCGAGAGGTAAAAATCAAAGCTCGTTTATTTTATTTTTATTTAATAACATCTGTTGTATGGAGGACCAAACCTGCAGGAATTTAAAAATAAACAAACACGTGTAATAATGGGAAAATAATTAGGAATAAACGACATGATAAAACAAATATAAATCATTTATTTTTTGTTAAATTTAATCCTGTATTTATTTTATTTTTATTCTTTTTAACTTTAATTTATTCTTTTATTTATTTTTTCCATTTGTTTTATTTATTTATTCATGGGTTCATTTTTTACTTATATTTATTTATACTTGCATGTATTTATTTCCATGTTTATTTATTTCAACATTTTAATTAATTATTTATGTTTGTATTTACACTTACACTTCTGTGTCTTGTTTTGTTTATTATGTATTTATATTTAATTTCTGCAGTTTTGGTCCTCCATACTGTTGATGTTGTGTGGTTAGCGTTTAAACTGCTGAATGTTTCAGGACATAGTGACCACTTCTGTCTTATTGCTTGTGAGTGACTAAAACACTGTACATAACAGGAAAACACACGAGGGCGATGTGAAGGAGACTGTGAAGAGTTCCTCGGCAGAACTGCAGTCTCAGCCTGCTAAAGAGGAACATCAGCAGGACTCTAAATCGGCCAAACTTTCAGAGATGAGTGAAGAGAAACGCGCTAAGCTACGGGAGATTGAGGTGAATTTGCTCATCACATGCTGCTCCATGTACAGCCAGGAACTCTGTTAGATGTTTAATTACGCTTCTGTTTACAGCTCAAAGTGATGAAGTTTCAGGACGAGCTGGAATCCGGAAAACGGCCCAAAAAATCCGGCCAGAGTATTCAGGAACAGGTGGAGCTGTACAGGGACAAACTACTGCAGAGGGTCAGTCACACTTCTGATAGAGGGTGTGGTGTTCTGTACGGGGGTGGATGCAGGGGTGTGTGGGTGTGGTCATGCAGGGGTCAGTATTTTGTGTATATATAAAATACTTTGTGTAAATACAGCATTAATGCCACTTTTGATATTCGCTGTACAGTGAGTGTAATTTCATACTGCAGCTATATTTCTTCATAGAGCAGCATGTCTCTTTCTCACACACACGCACGCACACACACACACACACCATGTTTCTGACTCTTGTGTATTTTTATAAAAGCATGGTATAAACATTCCTGTGTCCTGGCTGAACTGCAATAAAACACATGTAGCTGAATAAATTCAGGCTGAGAGTGAATCAGTCATTCTCCTGAATCTTTATTGACCAATCAACACTTAGCACTGCAAGCTCCGTCCCAAGAAGTCAGAAACTGGGGCAGGGCCTGAAAATGTTCCTTTGCTGGAAATACGGGAGTGTTTGGGATATGCTGAAGTCTGTTTTATAACTTTTAGGAAAAGGAAAAAGAAGTGGAGAAAGACAAAGAGAAGGAAAAAGAGAAAAAGGACAAGGACAAATCTGATGTAACTCATAAAGAGAAGGAAAAAGAGGACTCCTCGTCCAACAGAAAAGAAAAGTAAGTGACCCACACCAGTGTCGGGGGGGAATCAGCGTCTGAAGCTGAAAGTGATTCAAATGAAATCCCTGTGTTGTGATTGGCTAGGAAGCGCAGACACAGTCCGTCTCCTAGTCCGAGTCGCAGCAGCAGTGCCCGCCGTGTCCGATCTCCATCACCGCGCTCTGAGCGCTCCGACCGCTCTCACACCAAGGACAGCTCACGCTCCACCTACAGAGACTCGCCCAGAGACAGCAGCCGAAAATCCTCCAAACGGTCTGCTTCCCCTCCACCTCTCTGTCTCTGTCTCTCCACCTCTCTGTCTCCGCCTGTCTGGCTCCATGCCTCCACCTGTCTATTTCTGCCTCCACCTGTCTGTTTCTATGTCCATGTGTCTCCTTCTGTCTCCACCTATCTCCTGTCTCTGCCCATTTCCTTCTCCATCCCTACCGTCTATCTTTACATCCACCTCTCTCCATTGTTAACCCCATTGTTACCTGTATTTGCACCTTTATTTATGTCTCTTTATTCCATCTGTACTCTCTCTCTCCAGCTGTAGCATCAGTGACGTATGAACGCTCAGTTCGATATGTTATAGAAACTTTATACACTAAGAAAAGTATAAGCTTTTACAATGATCCAGAAAGGCATTATGTAGAGTAATCTTACAGAATCCAATAACGGTGTATACAGATATATTAAATATAATGGTGTATTCCAGGGCTGATTATCAACACACCCACGTGGTGGAATGGTACAGTCCATTAGATCTGTTCTTATCTGTGTAATTCTGACAATTGTGTTTGTGCTGTGTGTTCATGTTCTCTCTCTCTCTCACTCACTCTCTCCCCCTTTCTCTGTCCTTTACTGTGCAGATCACCTTCTCCCTCCGCCACACCCAAACGCTCCCGCAGGTCCAGATCACGAACGCCCAAAAAATCCTCCAAAAAATCCCGTTCCCGTTCCCGCTCACCGCACCGCTCACACAAAAAATCCAAAAAGAGCAAACACTGAGAAATGTCTTCATCTCTTCTGTGCCTCAGTTTCATCTCGTCAGTGCGTGTAGGAAGCGTCCACATTTCTCCTCTTCCTCCATGAGGTTCAATTCCACAAGCACGCCTGCAGTTCCGTGTGATCAGGGCTCTACACCGGGGTTTATGCCAGCCAGCTCTGCTCAAGTGCTCTCAGAACAATGTGGTATTTTTGCTCGTGGTTTTTAGTCCCTGCAAAAATGACGTAAATTAAAATAGTGTATGTTTCAGTTGTATAGATGTTTTGATTTTCAATAAAGACACAGCGTATGTGAACTTTCTTCTGAGACATGCTGATTTCTGTATTTTATATGGAACTGCGTTTTTTTTCTTATCTGATCATCACATTTACTGTGATGTTACAGTGGACACTAAAGTGGCTTCCTTTACAGTCAGAGAGTTTGAGGGAGAAAAGAGCCTTGTGAAGGACAGCCGTCTTCAAACTGTCTCTGATCTGGACACGTGTGCATTGCTGGTTATCCACGGTGAAGCCAATCCCATACTTTTGTTCACCAACCAACTCGCATGTGATGGCTGCTGAGGTTTTCTTTTAGTCAAAGGAACAGTTTGGGCAAAAATTAAGTGTTCCTGTGATTCACACAGGCATATATAATGCACTATGCTGAACTGGTGGCTGTAAAAGCGCTGATTACTTTTCTCTCCATTATCCATGTAGCTCCAGTGCACATCTAATCAAGCAAACTTCTCATACTGAACATGTCCAAGCTGATTCACCACATCTTGAGTAAAGGCGAACACTTCACTTTTTGCTAAACTGTTCCTTTAGCAGGCTGTGAACATTATTATTATTTTTTTAATATTACCTGTAATATGATTTTTTGTGTGTATGAGAATTCTTTTGAAAGCAGCAGGATAGTTTTAAGCTCTCTCTCTCCCCCCAGAACTGCAAAAATGCAACAGCATATTAATGTTTTAAGTTTTAAAGACTGTTGAGGACACGATGTGGTGAAAAAAAAAAAGTGGACTCTTTTTATCCAATATTGAGCAGTTTTTAAACAAGGGAGAGAAGCTGAAGCTGCTTTAGTCTTTAATTTCTGACTTTCCACTTGCAGAGTTAAATTTAGGAGATTCAGGCTGACATTTATAGACCTACTTCTTCCACATGAATTTGGGGGGGGTTGGATTAAAGCACTTCGTTCACATGGACAGTGAAACCCACCAAAAACACGTAAAACCTCTGTAATAATTATTGTAATTTTGATAAAGGTGTTTTGATTTCCAGTTCTCTAACAATACAAAAAGAGACCTATGCTGTTATTGAACTGAATAACTGAGTCTGGGGTGTTTGAATGTACATTAGATTATCATTAACTTTTGTTTTTATGGCAGTAGATTCGTTACTTATTTATTAATTTCCATGTCTCTTCATTAAAGACACTGATTATAGTTACTATAATTACTGTTATTAAATAATGAACTGAGATGTCAATGTTCCGTGCGCTTGTGTTTTCACAGCTAAACGTCTTCTGACCACGAACCCGGAAGTCACGCGTTTTCTCGCGAGACCACATCACGGATCATCAGCCGGAAGTGGAGCGGTGTGTTTGTTGTTTTCTGCTGTGTTTGTTTTGCAGGATCTGGAGCAGAAACGGAGTTGAGATGAAGTGCGTCTGGCTGTTTCTGACGTTCCTTCTTTCAGTTTTTTTGTGTTGTTCGGCTTCGGCTTTCGACGGAGTTTTAGGCAGCACAGCTTCCTGCCATAAAACCTGCCGAATGACTTACAGCCTGCACACCTACCCGCGGGTGAGTCCTGCTAGCATTAGTGCTAGCATTGCTGCTAATTAGCATACGCAGCTAACAGGTGAATTTGCGCAGCGAAATTATTAAACCTTTGTGTTTGTGTTAGTCTACCGCTTCTCTGTGTTAAATCTGTTCAACTGGAACTGATAAATAACTGAAGCGTAATCATTTCTCTGGTCACAATATGAATCATTAATAATAAACACAAGGAAGTTTGGCATTTTAGCCCAATTAACTTGGCATTTTTCACTGTTAAAGTTTTAGCTGTAGTTAAATGATGAGTGACTGGATTTATTGTTGTTGTTTTTAGGAGGTGGAGCTGTTCGCCTGTCAGAGAGGATGCAGACTTTTCTCCATTTGCCAGTTTGTCGGTGACAGTGAAAATCTGAATCAGACCAAATCCGAGTGTGACTCTGGTACAGAGGAAATAACTGAAGTAGAGTTTTAGGTGTTAGCTCCACATGTCTATGTGTTCACATTAAAAGTGATTTATTTCCTCCACAGCGTGTAATGAAGCGTATGATGAAGTAGATGAAGAGTTCGCCTGCAGTCTGGGCTGTCAGAATCAACTTCCCTTCGCTGAGCAGCGACAAGAGCAGGTACAGAGCAAACATAACATAAAAATGTAGTTCTTATATTGTATTATGTTGTTTTTATGTTTATTTTGTATAATAAAACCCAGGGTGAGTTACAGAGGAAATAAATCTGTTTAATATACAGAAAATGAAGTTTAGTAAGTTATATTTATATAGCACTTTTCTAGACACTCACAGCTCTTTACATCATATTGGGGGGGTCCTCCTCAACCAGCACTAGTGTGTATCCTCCACCTGGAAGATGTGACGGTAGAACTCCCACCACACACCAGCTATTAGTGGAGTGGAGAGTGATGAAGGCAGTTCAGTGATGGAGATTACTAGGGGATGATGGAGAAGGGTCAATGGGGGAATTTGGGCAGGACCCTGGGGTTATACCTCTACTCTTTACCAGAAGCGTCCTGGGATTTTTAATGACCGCAGAGTCAGGAACTCAGTTTAACGTCCTATCTGAAAGACGCTGCTGTTTTTACAGTATAGTGTCACTGTACTCGGGCATTAGACCCACACAGACCACAGGGTGAGCGCCCCCTGCTGGCCTCACTAATACCACCTCCAGCAGCAACCTTAGTTTTCCCCAGGAGGTCTCCCATCCAGGTACTGACCAGACTCAACCCTGCTTATCTTCAGTGGGACACCAGGTGAGAACTGAAGGGAGATAAGGCTTAATATTATAATAAACACAGTAGGAAGTGAAACAGTGGCTGTCGGGTTTATCTCTATATTTAAACTAAACACAGTGAGGAGCCAAAGCCTCACATGACAATGAGAACTCCACTAATAAGAATTGTAAATGCTTTTAGTTTCCTCACATCACACTTTAAATCTTGATAACCTTGCCAGGAGATTTTTGACTTTTTGGAGCTTTTTCTTTTAAGCTGTTGGCCATGATGCCCCGAATCCACCTACTTTACCCCCTGACGCTGGTGAGGGGATTCTGGGAGGACATGATGAACCAAGCCCATGAGTTCATCGCCTCGTCATGGACCTTTTACCTGCAGGCAGATGATGGGAAAGTCATTGTTTTCCAGGTGAAACATTCCACCATAAATCAGTAAATTATTAACAGTGTTGGGTGAAGTTACTCAAAAAAAGTAATCCACTACAGATTACTAATTACTACGCTCAAATTGTAATTTTGATTACTGCATGTAAAAAAAAAAAAAATAAATAAATAAAAAATTCAGAACTAATTCATTACTAATTACTTTATTTTCATATTACTTTCAAAACCTGTTGGTCCTTTTGGGATCCACATAAAACCCCATCTCAAGAACAGGGATATTAACTTGGACATCCTAGCACACACACATACATGCCCTGTACCACCCTGGAATATAAAGAAACCAAACACAATGGACCTGACCCAACATAAGAAGATGGTGACCCACCCAAATGAATATAAACAACAGTTCTTAGACATAAGATGCCGTTTCCCCACTTCATAAACCCGTATATACACACGGGTCTAGGAGGGACATTAGTGTGTCTGGAGCAGTAGCGTTCGGACAACAGTGACTCGTTATTTGTATTCCTGAACAAAACTCAATTTCCGCAGCCGAGGCTTTACTCCTAGCCTAGAGCAGATAGAGAGCACACAGCATACAGACTGAAAATCCTCCCTCCGAGCACTCGAATCCTTAGAGACCGATTATCCCATAATTACCAGCGTCCTAGCTAAAGGGGATTATTTACAGGGACAAAATTTCAACATCCTTTTTTGCTGGATACCAGGCCAATAAACAGATTCAGACACTTATCCCAAACAACTCAGAAGTACATGATTATCCTCCTGTATTACACAACTTTATAAGACTTTATAAGACTTGGTTAGGCGCAAACACAGCATTGAAAATCCCACAGAGGAGGTAGGAGAAATGACAATTGTTTTACTGTAGTAAGTAACTTCACTTTAAAAAAACAGGATGGACTTCCAGACAGTTTCAGGCATTTCACAGTGACTCACCTCATGACCAGTAGGGGGCGCTGTAGTGTAGATTAATGTAGATGCACATTATTGAAATCATAGACACCTTTTAGAGATTTAAACTGCTGCTACATTCGTGCAACAAAACTGATTACATGTAAGCACACAGATTATAGGAGTGTTTTATACTTTAAGGTTGCTTAAAGTCAATGTTTTCTTGTTATATAATAAGTTTAGAATGAACATTCAACTTCCTGGCATGCTGGGCTATGCGAAGAATAGAATTTCACTGTGCTGTAATGTAACGTGATGTTATCATTATTATTAACACACATGGCTCTCTCATAACCCAAGGTCACAATTACAATAAACTTTATCCTGAGTTTATTAATTTAATCACTCTCAAAAGCCCAGTGTCACTTAACAACTTTAATCAAAAGTTAAACTCGTTTCTTTACATAAAGGGAATACCAGTGAGATGTGGCTCTCTTTAGTAATGACATTTATTCATGTTGTGTTTACAGACAGGGCCACAGGTTCAGTTCGTGTCTCAGTTTGACCTGCAGGGGGAGGAGCTGAAGGAGGAGCCTCAGAGTTCAGGTACAAATAACTCATCATAAAAAGCCTATTCTACCTGCATTTTCCCCACACCCCCTCCCCATTCTGTTTCACTTGCATGTACATTCATTTCCATCAGAAATTGTAAAAATGCCGTCACATGCCTGAGAATGTAATGAGATTATAAACATTATCGAACGCACTGTCTTTCACTGCACCCCTGTTCCTGAGTTTACAGTAATAGTAATATTATTATTATTAATATTAATAATAATAATAATAATAATAATAATGTGGTCACACATCTGATTTAAAGCTGCATGTTGTTTCACTATTACAGATCCTGAGATTAACGAGCCGCTTTACAGAGAATACAGTAGGAGCTTCGGCCAGGAGAGATTTGGTGTTGTGGCCCAGGATCAAAGCAGTTCACAGGATGACTACAACTTCTTCAGCTGTCTCTCCAGGTGTGTTTCAGATCAAGAAACATATAGGACACAGTTTGCTATAAATATGGGAAACAAAGAGAAAAAAGTCACTGAGACAAACACACTCAGGTAGAGGGCATTGCCTAAAGTCTGAAGGCGGAGTTTGGACAGATTTATTTGTGTATTTAAAGTTTATAGAGTTATGTAACCGGTATTTCCGGCTTGGTTTACGATGTAGTAGGATGTGGTAGTGTGTCGGCTCCGCCACAAAGGCCTGCTTCTTCTGCTGGAACCTCGCCATCTTCTAGCTCTTTGGACTGTGATGCTGTCAGCGTTGACCCAATGTTTAACATCACAGATATTAAGATTGAGCTTCTCTCTGCAGAAAATAAAGGTGTTGTGGAATTTCTTATTGCTGAGTTGCTCTAAAACCTGTATATACCTTTCAGCATTGATGGTGCGTTTCCAGATGTGCAAGCCGGCCATTCCATAGGCACTAATGCACCCCATACCATCAGAGCCGCAGGCTTTTGAACAGAGCGCTGATAAAAAAATCCGGATGCTCCCTCTCCTCTTTAGTCCTCTTTAGTTTCGAGGACGCATAGTCCATAGTTTCCAAAAAGAATTTCAGATTTCAATTCGTCTGACCTCAGAACAGTTTTGCACTTTGCCTCAGAACATTTTAAATGAGCTTTGGGCCTGAGAAGATGGCGGCCCTTCTGGATCATGTTCACATGTTCTTTGCATAATAGAGCTTTAATCAGCATTTGTGGAGGGCACGGAGAGCTGTGTTCAAAGACAATTAGTTCTTGAGATTCTTGGAGATTTTTCTTTATGAAAAAAAAAAGTCAGTAAGTCAGTGCTGAATTTTATTAATTTATTGATTCTGAAGTGTAACAAAAGTTTTTCATACATTAAGAGCTAACATTATTACCGTTTAAGCATGTTTGTGTCTGTGTGTGTTTTTAGGAGCTCATGGCTGCCTGGCTGGATTTTGACCACTACTCTGGTTCTGTCGGTTCTGGTTCTAATTTGGATCTGCTGTGCTACGATGGCCACTGCTGCGGATCAGTACGTCCCTGCTGAGGTACATAAACTTAACGCCTAATCTCCTAAAACCTAACCTCTAATCGCTAACCAGTCCCTGCTGAGGTACACAAACCTAACCCTGAATCCCTAAACTCTAATCTCATAAATGTTGCAGATAAACAACTTCACATGAAGGCAAATGATACACACAAACATCGCACACACAGACAACTGTGCACAAAGACAGTCCTAACCCAAAATTTCTCACAAATGTTGCACAATGTCACAAATAAACAGCACATAAACAACCTCAAACATGAACGTCATTCGGAGACGTCACACACACACAGTTGCACATAAATATGGCTGCTCATAAATGTCGCACATAGGCAACATCGTACCTAAATATGGTTGTGTATATAAATGTGCTGCGGTTCTGGTGTGCCGCAGGATTACTGCACTGGAGAGAGCTCCAGCCAAACTCTACATCTTTTTGTAAATATCTCTTCCTCGATCATACAATATATTCTGCAAACACTACTGGACATCAGATCATCGCTCAAAACAGACTTTGAGAGTGACTGGCATGTGAGTTTGAGTGGCAGCGGCCCCTTTGCTGTGGATCTCTTCGTTTACACTCGCGTCAGTGTAGGAGAAAGAAGTGCAAAAAAGAGGCAGATGTGCTGGGATTATGTGCAGAACTCAGAAAAGGTGCTTCAATACCCCTCTTCCAAGTATCTTACTCGCAAATGTCCAGTCGCTGGTCAAAAAAATGGATGAACTTAATGATCGAATGAAGTTCCAACTCGACATCAGGAACTGCTGTGTTTTAGCCTTCACTGAAACCTGGCTGGAAGCTATGGAGTCACACCGCCTGATTTCACCACTCATCTCCAAGACAGGACACCACACTCTGGTAACAGCAGAGGTGGCTGGGTTTGTGCTTTGCTGAACTCTTGTTGGGGAACAGATGTTTCAGTTGTTGCTGAACACTGCTCTCATGATGTCTAATTCATTACAGTTAAAGTCTGATCTTTTTTCCTCCCCTGCGAATTCAGTTCGGTCATTCTAACACTGATTTAGATCTCGCTTTAGACACACGAAGGAAGTGCATTGGACATTTTGTATGTGACTATTAATGGTCTAGCGAACTCTCATCCAGACGCTGTTTTTAGTGTTGCTGGGAATTTCAACAAAAAAGTTCTGCCCAAATAAATCCAACACATTATTTTCCTACTCAAGCTGAGCAGACGCTGGATCACTGCTACACTGCACTCACGGACTTCTACAAACCCCTCCCTCACCCTACCTTCGGTAAAGCTGGTCACACCTCCATCCTTCTGATTACATCAGTATGTGCACTGAAAATATAATTCCAAAAATCTGTACCAAATCCTTCATGAACCAAAGACCTTGGGTTAATGCTGAAGTCAGGGCCAAACTTAGAGCTTGAACTTCAGACTACAGCTCCGGGGACCTGGTGGCGTACCGGAAAGCTAAGTATGATCTTCAGTGGGACATCAGGACTGCGAAGAGTGGCTACAGAGACAAGGTTCTGTCATCAAGCGCGTATGGAATGGTTTGCGCTCCATCACAGACTACAAAGGTGGGAAAATCTGCGGTGTGGGACTATTTGCGTCACTACCTGATGAGCTGAACACCGTCTCTGCTGTGTTTGAGGCAAGCAACACCTTCCCTGCAGTGAAACTACCGGTGGACTGCAACAGCTGCGCATTATCCATGTATGTACCAGATGTGATCAGATCTTCAGGACGATCAACCCATGCAAGGCGTCAGGTCCTGATTGCGTCCATGGCCATGTCCTCAAAGCATGTGCCAGCCAGCTATCAGCGGTTTTCACAGATATCTTTAATCTCTCTCTTAGACTGTCTGTGATTCCCACGTGCTTTAAGCAGACCACCATTGAACCTTTCCCTAAGATGTCTGAATGATTACTGCTCTGTGGCTCTGACCTCTACACTCATGAATAGCTTCGAGTGGCTAGTCAAAACCACATCTGTTCCTCCCTTCCGGCCCCCGTGGACCCTCTCCAATTTGCAGACCGTAAAAACAGATGGACAAATGATGTCATAGCACGGGTGATACACAGTGCACTCTCACAACTGGATAGGAAAAAAAACCTATGTGGGAATACTGTTCATCAACTTCAGCTCTGCCTTCAACACCATCATTCCAGCCAAACTTGTCACAAAGCTCAAGGACTTGGGATTGAACACTCATCTGTGCACTTGGATTCTGGACTTTCTCATGAGCAGACCCAAGGTGGTGAAAATCTGTGACTCATCTTCTCCACACTGTCTCTGAACACAGGAGCTCCACAGAGATGTGTTCTCAGCCCCTGCAGTACTCCCTGTTCACTCACGACTGTGTAATCAAGTATAGCTTCTACATCATTTTCAAGTTTGCTGATGACCCCACCACGGATGGAGATGAGACAGCATGCAGAGATGAGGTCAGAGCGTTATCAGAGTGGTGCAATGACTGCAACCTCTGTCTCAACATCAGCAAAACTAAGGAGATGATCGTGGACATCAGTGGGGCTGCTGCGGAAAGAGTTCGGAGTATCAAGTTCCTCTGTGTGCACCTCAACCATGACCTGACCGGGTCCCTTCACACCAAGATAGTGGTGAAATCTGCTCGTCACCGACCTTATGGGTGCATGACTCTCTGGGTTGGCAGGTGCTCCCTCTAAGACCGCAAGACCTTACAGAGAAAAAACTCCAAGCCTTGCAGAATATTTTCCACACACAATATCTGAAGAAGGCTCACAAAATCTCCTCAGACCACAGTCACCCTGCACACACACTGTCTATCAGACCGCCATCAGGCCAACGGTACTGCAGCACTTGATCCAGAACCAGCAGGCTGACGAACACTTTCTATTTGCAGGCCATCAGGATCCTGAATAAACTGTAATTCACTCGTACCTCCAGTACCTTCCACACACTGGTCACCTCACTGACGGCTCAATGACTCTCGTGGAGTGTCTTCACACGTTTGTCACATTTCAGCATGTATCACTATTTCTAAGTGCACTATTACCATTTCACTGCTGTTAAGGACTTAGTCTTGTTTCTGTGCAATATGTTGATACCAGTATATCTCATGAGCATTAGCTGAACTTTTCCTTTAATACTGAACCTCAGCACCATAAAGAATCTTGCAATAATGTTGATCTTATAATTGTTTTTATTCAGGATTGAAATTACACTCTGTGTGTGTGTGTGTGTGTGTGTGTGTGTGTTATCCCTACAGAAGCTGAGTATTTATGGAGACATGGAGTACATGAAGGAGCAGAACCTGAAGCCATACCCACAATCCTCTCTGCTGATTGTCAGCTCTTTGGTGAAGGAGGGTGAGGCTGAAGCACTTCCACATAAGCTGAAAGTGGATCTGACCAGTGTTTAAACTCGGCGCGAGCTGGCCGAAGTGTAAATGTTTTGGGTTTAGAGAGAGTGCATTAGAGGCAGTGTTTGCTTCATGTCTTAAATTTACACATTCTTTAGTTAATGGGAACTATTTCTTTGGCACATTATGCTTTTAAGTGTGTGTGTGTGTGTGTGTGTGTGTGTACGTTGTGATTTTAGAGGATATTAAAATGGCCACCGGGTGGTGCACTGCTGTAAGTTTTCCGTTTGTATTTTTTCTTCATGAGGTGTAGTTCAGGTACAGAGGCGTATGATTTACAGCTTGTAGGTTCAGGTTCTAGGTTTGTTTCTCTTTTCCACCGAAAGTGATCTGGCCAAAGTGTTTAAAAAGAGCAGTGCATGTTTATAGATAACTGTGTGGGAAAACCATGTTAGCAATTTTGTCAGACTCCTTTACAATATGAAATGAGGAAGCGGGACTGTGTCTGTGGGAAAGAGCTAACAATGAAACTAAATCGATGTCTGTTCGATACTGTGCTCAGTTATGACCTTTTACTAAGCTCCATACAGGTTGCCAGATCGTCTCAATATAATCATTAATCATAAATATAAGAGAAGCGATTTAAAAAGGTGAAAGATTTTCAAGGTTGGGTTTGACTTTTTAAAATGATTACAATAAACAGTGATATAAAACCATGCAATAAATGTGTGTGTGTGTTATTGTATACTGTGTGGACATGTGATTAGGTATGTGCAGATTAACAGCTCGGAGACTAGAGGGCTGAAAGGGCATCGATCCTCCTCACAGCCACCAAACTTTTCAGGTTATGGAGCTCTTGAAACAATAATGTTTTACACTACTGCATGTTTCCTGAGTTTTTTTTTTTTGTGATGTGACTTGGGATGTTTAAATTCTTCCTGAGAAACTGCTATTTTACTCTAGTTGCTTATTTGAAACTCATGTAGATATGATAAATAGCCTTTTTCATTGCTATACAGGTTATATTACATGATACAAAAACTTACTTTGATATTAACCCAGGTTGGACTATTGTAACCTCTTTCTGTCTGGTTGCTCGGGATATGTGGCTCATTTCCTAGTAGAGAAGACTGTATTTACACTGACAGAAAAGGTGCTACAATGCACGCCTCCCATATTCCAAGTTTGAACAGGGGTTCTGTAAATCATGAATGACTATCTTTAAGCTGAACTGGGGTGAGAAAGTAACAAACTGTCTCCTATGATCATGGAGATTGAGTAATCATGTTTGAGTCTGAAACCCAGTTAAGCTTTCCCAACCCTTTCCCAGTAGTGGGGAGGGGACATGTCTGGGAGGAACCAGTGCTGATTGTACAGGTGCAGGAAGTGAATTTCCCCAGTCTCACAATTTGCTGCCTGTCCGTCAGAAAGCTGCTAATTCATTGACAGATAGACGTGGGAACAGAGAGCTGGTGTCGTTTGGGAGAACTACTGGGTGTTTAACGTACCTTAGTCAAAGATAAGTTGATATTATTTAGATGGATCTGACGTTTATAGACTCCGCTTGCTGTCTTTAGTGAAAAAAACAAAAACGTTCTTTGAACAAATGAAAATACGGCAGAAGGGAAAGTGAAACTACAAGAAAAGAGAACGATAGCGCAAAATTATTAATGAAAGAGAAAGGAACCGTGTAATTTAAACACAGACACAAGCATGAAGCTCCCAGTACGATTCGAAAACAAGAACTACGTCACCTGCTCATCCAAAATGACACCTAGTAAAGATGACCCCAGTGTCGGTCCAAGAAGGAGTTGTTCATTCAAGCTCTGATCGTGGTGCTGGAAGGGAACAATTGAAGACTATTCTGGCCTTCCCGTTAAGATGCACCATATGATGCAGGATAAACCAGGAGTCTGTGGTCTTGTCTGGCTCCTCCGGTGATATCTTGACAATTTCGCTTGCAGATTCAAGCTTTCGAATTTCAGAGCAGTAGGTTTTAACCTGCTCTGGATTCTTTGCGAGTTTTCTCTCAATATTTCTGAGACTGGGGAGCACAGCCTCTTTGTCTGCATGGAGCAAGCCATGTAATGCTTTGTGTGTCAGCATCATAATCTTATAATCGGCAGGGAACCTGACCGGGAGCCAGTGCAAGGACTCCAGAACAGGAGTAATATGCTTGCATGTCCTGGTCCCAGTCAGGATCCTGGAGGTAGAGATTTGAACATATTAGAGCTTATTAAGTGTGGATTTAGAAACTCCGGCTAAAACAGCGTTACAGCAATCTATCTGAGTGACAACAAATTAGTTTATCTGCTTTTCAGCTACAGAGAAGTTTAGCATAGGGTGCAGTCTAGCTATATTTCTGAGGTGGGGAAAAAAGGATGCTTAACAGGATGATATCAAAAATGACTCCAAGGTTCCTCATCTTACTTTGAGTTACTAGAACATCGGTTATTGATTATCTGGATGTCCGCTGGTGCGTTTTGCTGCCGCACCTGTCACCGTTTTGTTTGTTTTCGTTTGTTATTTTAAGTCATATTGTTTTAAATAACAGCGAGTTATTTTAGTTATATTGTTTTCAGTGCCCCTATGATTGCGATGCGGTGGTGCCATTTTATGTACTTTGGACTGCTGTTTTTACTTCTGTGTTCCACCTGGGATAACCCGCTGCGTGCAACGGGGAATCATCGCCTCGCTGCATGTGAGGACTGTACGACTTGGTGCTCACAGTGTGCTTCGGAGTATCAACGCCTTGGCCTTGTGAGTGTGCACTCAATGACCATGGGGGCTGTGGTGGCTTGGCGGTTAGGCTCTGGGTTACTGATCGGAAGGTCCGGGGTTCAAGCAGTACTGCCAAGCTGCCACTGTTGGGCCCTTGAGCAAGGCCCTTAACCCTCTCTGCTCCAGGGGGTGATGTATCATAGATGACCCCAACTTCCTGACATGCTGGGGTATGTGAAGAAAAGAATTTCACTGTGCTTTAATGTATATGTCACAAATAAAGTATCATTATCATTAAGGTACACACCCTACGCCAGCTTCTGTCTTTAAAACAGAGCTCTTATTTTCTAGCCAAAGACTCTTACAAACTCTGTCTAAACGCTGGATTGCTACATCCTAAACCATATATCCATCTGGGTTTGAGACGCAGTTCTGCCGTCTCATCCTCTCCTAACATCTTTGTCCCTACCTGTCGATGTAAGACCAACAAACTGCTCCATACTGGTATTGATCACAGTAATTTAATATCAGTTCCCTGCGTGGAGATTAAATCACTGTCGTCTCCGCTTCAGAGCCTGGCTTATGCCGCATTATTCAATGCTCGGTCCGTGAATAACAAGGCGCTGCTTTTGTCGGACTTTCTTACAGATAAAAAGCTGGACTTGTTGTTTTTAACCGAAAACTGGCATAAAGTAAATGATGGACTCCTGTTTAACCAGATCACTCCAGCGGGCTTTGGAGTATTACATCTCCCGAGGCTATCTGGCAGAGGCGGAGGCATTATTGTGGTTTATAACCTGAAGTTCAATATAAGCGCTGTGTCCGTTCCCCAGTTTTCATCATTTTGAATGCCTGGTCTTGAGTATTTCTGCTCCTCTATCTACCATCATCGCTACAGTCTATAAACCACCTAAGGCTAAGACACATGCAGCTTTTATGTCAGAGTTTGCTGACTTCCTGTCAATGTTGAGAATGAAGTTTGACAGAATTGTAATTGTGGGAGATTTTAACATTCATGTGGACTGTAGTGACTCTGTGGCGGTTAAGGAATTTCTGTCGCTAATTGATTGTTTTAGCTTCACACAGTTTGTAACTGACCCGACTAATAACAAGGGCCATACGCTGGATCTCGTGATCGCAATCGGCTCGTTTGTATCTCAGTTTTCATCTGTTGACATTGGACTGTCTGACCATTCAGCTGTCTTTTTAACTTGGAACTGTATCATCCAAGTGAGCCTACCGAACATTAACCTTCCGGAAGTGGAAGTCTATTGATCAGACAGTTTTCTCCAATTCTGTTGTTTCCACCTTAAGCGATCTTCATCCCTCACCGCTGGAGGAGAAAGTTTTGCAGTTAAATTCTGCTCTTTTGCTCCTCTAAGGTCACGTAAGGTCACATTCACCTGCTCTGCTCCCTGGTATAATGACACTCTGCGCTCTGGAAGGGCTGCTTGTCAGAAAGTGGAGTGTAAATGGTGCCTTACCAGACTGAATGTCTACTATGAAGCGTGGAAGGATCTACTGGGTGATTACCGAGTACTAATGGAGACTGAAAGATCATCTTACTTCTCTCAGGCTATTGTAAACATTCTAAATAATCCCAGACACTTGTTCAAAACCATAAACAGATTGCTCCAAGTTAATACTGTTACCACTTTGCCTGTTTCAGCTAATGGTGGCTGCTAGTATTGGACAATAAAAGTGAGTTTTGTTTCTCTCATCTACTGTGTTTATGATTATTATTCTGTCAAAGACCTCTGTTGGTTTGACTAGTTTTGGAACTAGGTGACCGTGTACCAAGTGTCGCGACACTGTCCCGCTTAAACCCATTCAAACAGGTCGAAGGCGCGGACTTATTTGTAACTATTGAGAGCTATATGAACCACGTGACTGCGTTACGGCGAGATCAAAGCGTGTCGCAACTCTCTTTTTCAACGGCGCTGGGCGAATCCAACATGGCGGCACTGGTTTAAAGCACACTGCGCATGCGCTTCATTCCTACACGCTCAACTGCTCTCTCTCTCTCTCTCTCTCTCTGTCTCTGTGTGTGTGTGTGTGTGTGTGTGTGAGAGAGAGAGAGAGAGAGAGAGAGAGAGAGAGAGAGAGAATGGGTCGAGGTGGCAGATAAAGAACCAAACGCACACTCTGTTAAATCCGGTTCTGTTCAAACCGAGATCACTTCACGGAGCCCTTTAACATCCCGAACTCACCAGACCGGAAGTGAGGGACTCTGTGGAAACCGTTAGGTAAGTAAATAAAATGAAATGCTAATAATAACAATAATAATCCAAATCAATTCTCCTGTGCTGGTTTATTTAGCTCATAGCTGATAGCGCTTAGCTGTGTTACACTCTAAAGCGTCCCCCGCTCCCCAGGTCTACATAGCATGTGCACACAGTTACACCACAGTTTATAAATCTATATAAAAGATGTATCATGTTCTAACCTTTAGTTTGGGTTAGTGAAGAGTAATAAAAGTGAGTATTGATGGAATTGAATATACACCACAAGACACAACAGCCAGAACAAAAGAAATAGAGAACAAGAAACAAAAGTCCACAAGACTGGTTTAAAGTCTTCTTGATGTTCGATATGCGCAAATTAAGGGACCGTCTCTAAAGTTACATACGACATTGGTGTACATGTTTCTAACTTCTATAGCATTTGAAGGGAACGACTTAGTCATTCAGTAGCTGAAAAAAATGTGTTTGTGTGTATAAATAATTATACACACACAGTGAGGGAAATAAGTATTGGACGCATCAACATTCGTTTTCAGTAAATATATTTCCAACGAGGCTATTCACATGAAATGTTCACTAGACATCAGTATTGTACCACTGTATTTATAAATAAAATACATTTCTATAAAATAGGAACATTGTAAATAAGAATTGAATCAAACCACAAAAGTCAGTATCAGTATTGTAAAAGATGCACTTCAACATTACAAATGAACCACTTGCTAGTGGAACAGTAGTGGAACAATCCGGAGGCCCATTTTACTGTTAGCTGATTTTTCAAAGATTGAATTTTGGGTGCCAGGTGACCTCCCAGGTTGAGCATTACCTGCTGAATAAAGTGGAAACTATGACAAGTTTTTCATACACTTAGGATAGTCCAGGTACAGGGCATACATCAGTCAGAAAAGAACACAGAAGGCCTGAGGCAGGTCGGCCAGTTCATCCATCACCACACTCCCTTCAAGACCACGCTCACTTTGAATGGGTTTAGCTGAGGACTTTCTGATTGAAGCAGAGGATCCCCACTGGAGCTTGACTGTAAGAGTCCTTGACAGGTACATCCCAACAGAGAAAGGAACAGATTGAAGAAAAAATGTCTGCTGAACTCACCGGGAGAAGCAAGAGGGAGAAAATGTCCAAAATTGTTTAAAACAATGTTTTTCACTGTTAAAAATGAACAGAAAGGAAAATATCTGTCTGCCAAACTCACCTGGCAGGGGTTCAAGCGGGAGAAAACATCCGTAATCCGGTTTCAATCAATATTTTTCAGACTTAAAATGAACAGATGAAAAAATGTCCCCTGAACTCGCCTGGTTCAGGTTCAAGCGGGAGAACACGTCCAAAATTATTTCAACTCTATTTTTATTACTCAAAAACAGCCTCTCAATGGAAAATAGAAACAATAAAAACTGACTAAAACATACTTTCTAACTGCTCATCAACAGATCCTCGAATTCACCACGAGAGAAAATGACTTCCCCTGACTCTGCAACAGCTGACCAGTGGGGAGGCGTGGCCCGGACAAAAACTTAATAACGTTAATCCATTTAACTTAAAATTATTCACACATTGAAATATGTCTACAAGTTAGTAGACTACTTAAATATTTTAGTAATGCACTCAAACTTAAATAATTTAAGTATGTTATATATTAATGTGTAATATATTGTATTTAAAACATACATTGTATATATGTAATATATTAAATTGTTAGGTAGATATGAAATCTGGGCTAACAGTGCAAAACACCTGAAGAAATAAATAACTTCCAGGACACAGCCAACCGAAACAAATAAAATGTTAAAGTGAAACCTGACATTAGACCCATTTTCTAATTTCTTATTTTATTTTTTACTTGTGCATGACAGTTTTTTTTCCTTTGTTTTTTTGGATTTGTGAATGAATAATAAAATAAGCCATTTTTAAATCTTCTGGTATTTGGTTCTTAATTGAATATGAAAAAAATTAATTATACAGGGATCAAAGAAACCTATTTTAAAGTAGCAGATATTGAGATGGAGAGATTTTTTTCCGTCTTTCTGCTTTGTTTTCTGAGACATTTAAAATTCCGAAACAGTTTCACCACCTCACATAGAAAAATATTAAAGGCAGGCTTACATTTTTTCCATTGACAAGTATGAATATGATATTTAATCAACAATAAAACAAAGTTCACAACATCAGAAAAAAGTGGATTTAAGTCAACTTTAAAGAAAAGAATATCTTGTAAAACAGCATGGGGGAGTTGACTCCATTTTAATAGACAACCAGCTATTTATATCAAACCAAAATTTAGAAGCAACTTCGCTGTAAAAGAATAGCTGATCAAGTGTTTCAGGAAAAGAAACAAAAACTACAAGGATCCACTCCGAAATGAAATCTGTTCCGTAGAAATTCACTAACAGGGTAAATCCTAAACATGATTTTGTAATGGGTCTCCTTAACCTTCAGAGCACCTGAGTATTTAAAATAAAGGTAAATGCTTTATTCCTTACTGGAGTTTCAACATCTCCCAGAAAATAACATTGGTACTTACCAGTGATGGTGTGCTTAAATTCTTTGTAGAGAAGTTTAATATTACACTTACTGTCAAAAAGATCAACATTACATGTTTTTAAAGAAGGAAGGGAAATTACAGGCCTAGCTAAAGGATCAGAAAAACTGCTTTGTATTATTCTTAAGAGTCCACTGGGCACAGCATTGCATATATTATCATAGCCCTTTGTTGGAATTTTAACTCTATTTATTAGTGAAATCTCTGAGATAAACAATAGACATTAGCATCTAACATCATGAATAAAAATAATTACGTTGTTATACCAGTCGCTTTTAAACAGAGACTTTCTCTTAGCCACTACTGTCCTGTTGTTCCAAAGAGTGGTGTTATGAGGGGGAAACTATGGATAAATATCATTTTCCAAAATAACATTACTTGTTTATGAAAATTTGATACCTTCAGAGGAATTTAAAATATCTGAATCGCATTTTAACACCAAATCAAGACTGCTGATTTAAAAAAAATATATTATTTGGAATATGGTACCATATTGAATTTGTCTTTATTAAACATTCTCTAAGCCATTTTATTCTGAATGCACCAAGACCAATGACTTTCAAGCCTCCACGTTCATACTCTTTAACCACCTGGAATTTATGCAAATAGTGTGTGTTATTTTTCCATATACATTTAAATAAAACTGATTTCACAGATTTATCTAATTTTGGGGCCATATACAAGGTTTGAGATAAATATATAAGTTTGGATATTTCCTCAGTTTTAGTCAAGAGGATTCTACCTGAAAGGAAATTCTCTTATATCATGTACTCTTATATTATGAACTGCTATTAAGACAACTTGGATACGGGGAATACTGGGTTATAGTTTCTGTTTGTGTGTCTCTGTGCTATCAAATACCTATGATGAATGTATCCATTTAATTACCTCTTTAAATAAGCTGATCAACTGCCATCCTTTAATATAGCTGACACATGTGGACTTATTTTGTAGTATGACCCTGTGCGCTGTGTGTTTTATCTGCCTGGCACCAAACTCTCAGATTCCAAACTCTCCACCATGGCCAAGACCAAAGAGCTCTCCAAGGATGTCAGAGACAAGATTGTAGACCTACACACGTCTGGAATGGGCTACAAGACCATTGCCAAGCAGCTTGGTGAGAAGGTGACAACAGTTGGTGCGATTATTCGCAAATGGAAGAAACACAAAAGAACTGTCATTCTCCCTCGGCCTGGGGCTCCATGCAAGATCTCACCTCGTGGAGCTGCAATGATCATGAGAACAGTGAGGAATCAGCCCAGAACTACACGGGAGGATCTTGTCAATGATCTCAAGGCAGCTGGCACCGTAGTCACCAAGAAAACAACTGGTAACACACTACGCCGTGAAATACTGAAATCCTGCAGCCCCCGCAAGATCCCCCTGCTCAAGAAAGCACATATACATGCCTGTCTGAAGTTTGCCAATGAACATCTGAATGATTCAGAGGACAACTGGGTGAAAGTGTTGTGGTCAGATGAGACCAAAATGGAGCTCTTTGGCATCAACTCAACTCGCCGTGTTTGGAGGAGGAGGAATGCTGCCTATGACCCCTGGAACACCATCCCCACCGTCAAAAATGGAGGTGGAAACATTATGCTTTGGGGGTGTTTTTCTGCTAAGGGGACAGGACAACTTCACCGCATCAAAGGGACGATGGACGGGGCCATGTACTGTCAAATCTTGGGTGAGAATCTCCTTCCCTCAGCCAGGGCATTGAAAATGGGTCGTGGATGGGTATTCCAGCATGACAATGACCCAAAACACACGGCCAAGGAAACAAAGGAGTGGCTCAAGAAGAAGCACATTAAGGTCCTGGAGTGGCCTAGCCAGTCTCCAGACCTTAATCCCATAGAAAATCTGTGGAGGGAGCTGAAGGTTTGAGTTGCCAAATGTCAGTCTCGAAACCTTAATGACTTGGAGAAGATCTGCAAAGAGGAGTGGGACAAAATCCCTCCTGAGATGTGTGCAAATCTGGTGGCCAACTACAAGAAACATCTGACCTCTGTGATTGCCAACAAGGGTTTTGCCACCAAGTACTAAGTCATGTTTTGCAGAGGGGTCAAATACTTATTTCCCTCATTAAAATACAAATCAATTTATAACATTTTTGACATGCGTTTTTTTTTCTGGATTTTCTTGTTGTTATTCTGTCTCTCACTGTTCAAATAAATCTACCATTAAAATTATAGAATGATCATTTCTTTGTCAGTGGGCAAACGTACAAAATCAGCAGGGGATCAAATACTTCTTTCCCTCACTGTGTGTGTGTGTGTGTGTGTGTGTGTGTGTGTGTGTATGTGTATATATATATATATATATATATATATATATATAATTATTATGATTATTATTATTATTATTATTATTATGATACTTTAGCTATAATCACACCACCACCTCAACCATTGTCACCATTGTCTGATTTAATAAATCAGCATAATAATAAAGAAACATGACCAGCAGATGTTTTTTGTTCTCTATATCAACTAATACAATAAATGTGACAAATGAACAGGGAGAAAATGAACTTTACTCTTTTATGATACAATAACAATAATAATGTCCATGAGGGAGTGCTCGCTGATGCACTTTATTTACGTCAGCGTCCAAATTCACTCACTCATTTTCCTTCACTTCTTCCCCATATAGTGGAATCAACTGTCATTCGCTATATAGTGAAGAGTGGATAGTGAACGAGTGATCGATTTCGGACACGGCTTAAGAGTGAAGAGGCTGAAGTTGAAAACTTCACGTTGCCACTGACGACGCCATTACAGGAAACCAACAAACACTTGGTCACGGAGCTTCCTTCTCCACACGGGTTTCGAAGCTCTGATACTCTGCGTAACATCACTAAAGGTGAGTTCACCTGAAACTTCCCACCTGAGCTGCTCAGTTAACAGGTTAGCGGAGATTCTGGAGTCATGAATCCCTGTATTTTTCTTCCAGTGTCCTGATTCTTTACACCTCTAGTAATGAAATCCGAGTCCACACGGCGCTCTTTAGGAAAATCTCCACAGACTCCTGCTGCTACTGGTTCAAAGGTAAAGTTTAGTCATGTGTCTGAATTCTCTTTTAATTTTTAAACTCTGAGAACTACACAGTACGTTCTGATGACGTCACCAGTTATGGCACTTTTCTGCTGCACGGTACGGCTTGGCTTGACTCTGCTTGCTTTTTGGGGGTTTTCCACTGTGGATAGTACCTGGTACTTTTTTTTAATACCATCTCGGTCGAGGTTCAAAGCAAGCCAAGCCGATCCTAATTGTGAGCCACGCGCACACCATGGCGAGTGGCTCTGTATTGCATCTGAATAAATGCGTGTCATTTAATACATACTTTGCATATGGTAATATTCTATTCATTGAAAATTATGTATAATTTATCTCATTACACATAAAATTACAACAAAGCTTTCTGTCTTAGATTTTTACATCTCGCTTGTTACCGATTTCCAAACAGACGTTTATCCAAGTCGCTCCTGTCACGGCTGAATCTACCTTATTCATATAGAGCACTACGTAGGTTCTAGAACGCCGTTACTTTACATCCTTAATAGGCTCCGTGTTCAGTGAACAGTACAGACGTTTTGAATACGGCCTCACCGAGTATTTGTAAAGGATTTTCATAATTCAACGTTATTCCTGCGTGAAGGCGAGTGGAAGGTGGCACCCATGCTGAGGCGGCACTAAACTGCAGTGGAAAAGCAAGCAATTGGCAGATTAGCAAACCAAAGAACAAGCCTGCTAACTGTTAGCTAGCTAAATAAAGTTCATTAGATGGTAATGAGTAGCACTTTCTCCACTTGTTAGATAGTGTCATGGAATCTTCTTCAACAAAAAGCACTGCATGAGTCTCTGGGTTTTGATGTCAAAAGATAGACTTTATTGTTCAAACAATAAAGCTGAGCAGGTCTGCAGATCAGCTCCCTTACTTATCCTTGATACATGTTTATGCAATTCTAAAACACTGATCTCATCAGGTGGGGTTTTTTCCTCTTTTTTTATTTATTCAGACCTTGGCTGTGCTCCACCATTAATTCTAAAACTTGGGCCTCCATCCTTACGTTGTTTTTAATGGTTGAGTGGTACAGCCAGCTCTCTCTTTAAAGAAGATTACATTCCTAAAAGATTACATACATTCCCAGCATGAACGGGTACCAGTATACTGAGTAACATTTGGTTATACTCTTTAAGCATATGTTTTAGTGGACTAACTCATTTCATTGATTATAACTTGTTGATACTCTCACACCTTATACTTTGGTTATACATGAGTGAATTATACTTTGATTAAAATATTCCAAATAATGCGGTGAAACCTCTCACATGACATTAATAGTATGATTAAGGTGTGTACACCTGTATCTGTGTACTGTATCTGCATCTGTAATGCACGTCACTGATGTGACTAAAACAGGAATAATCCATGTCTTAATTCGATTTGTGTTTACTTCGAGTATGACTTTAGCCTTATTAAGGTCCTCAACAATCGCTGTTTACATGCTAGCTTCTTAATCAGAGTATCGTCTTAATCGGGTTAATATTGGATTATTGTTGTCCATGTAAACGTACCGAGTGTTGTTTCAGCAACAGCTATAAAACAAGTTTAATACAATTCTAGTGTTATAGACTTGGGTTTCCGAATAATAATCCACGACAGTGTGGGGTGATACAACATTTTCACTGTGTTGAACAGAAGTTTGTAATCTGTTCTCTGAGAGCTCCAGAGCCAGAGTGCTGTAAACTTTCTGCCACTTTTGGGTAATATCCGTATTTTCAGGTCTTTTCTCTTCATAAAGTTGGGCCGGAAAAGAGTGCTGTTTAATGGGTGCCATTTTGTCCCAGTCCATTTTACTTCTACAGACCAAAACAAAAGAATAATGTATGAGCCAGCAGAATTAAAAAGTCAATTCTCTGTGCCCCCATACCCTTCCTCACACACTTACAACCATAACCCCCACCCTCACATGTAGTGATGATAACATCATTATACAGTTCCTCCAATTAATGCAAATTAAAGCAAAATCAAGCACACTCCAATATTCTGAGGAGCTTACAGCAGATTTTGGCCAAGGTCCATCAAGTGACATCATCAAAATGTGCATTCAGTCAAAGCCCTCTTCGTGTAACATGCATAGAACATGAGTACAGCTAAAAGATCTTATTTACTTACAAACCTCCATATGAAAGACCGTGCACAACAATTTCACCAGTTATGCAATTATCCGCAAAAGAAGCATAAAAAACTCTGCAGGTTGCATTGCAATTTTTTTCAAAAAGCCTCAGCAAAATCAAGCATTATTGGCCGTAACAGTGACAAGAAACTCCCCGAAATCCTGTACAAACTGATTATATCACACAGGCCTAGCGACTACCATACAAGTCCCCAGGGATGGAATTAATGGAATTTTAAGAAGCATGCATGTGCCATGAGCTATAACTTCACACCTGAATGATAGTCAAGATTATTTTTTAACAGAGAATGTGTGTGGATTACAATAATGCTGTAATCCATTGTGTTTGGAAATACACAAAGTTCCATGTAGATTTTACGAAGTCTAAACACATTCAGTGCTTCAGCTTGAAAAAACACTGACATCCAGAGCAAGGTCATCTTTGTATAGCTAGTCTCTGAATTTTATAAATCTATGAAGATCTACATGAACTATTTTTGTGTGATTAGTGATGAGAAATTATATGTAAGTTAGGTTAATTTTCTTGTTCATCCTGGCTCTTATAAAATGATCAGTCACAGTGGTTTTGGTATTAGTAAAATTGAGCTGCAATCAATGGAATACATTACAAATCTAAAATTAAAATCTGTTACAGCCATTAAAGGTGGGTGATTGGGTGGTCAAGCCGTATTACAGTATTGTAGGAGACATTTCCAAAAACAACTCCATAAACACATGGAGACAAAATCTAAAATTTAAGCATCTTGAATAATTTTGTGTTTTCCAGATTTACCACTGCACACAGTGTGGGAAGAGTTTTACAAAACGTCATCATCTCCAACGACACGAGCACATTCACACAGGAGAGAAGCCCTATCACTGCTCACAATGTGGGACAAGTTTTACTTGTCTGAGTAATCTCCATCGACACGAGGGTATTCACACAGGAGAGAAGCCGTATCACTGCTCACAATGTGGGAAGAGTTTTACTCGTCAGAGTAATCTCCAAATACATGAGCGCATTCACACAGGAGAGAAGCCGTATCACTGTGGACAATGTGGGACAAGTTTTACTTGTCCGAGTAATCTCCATCGACACGAGGTCATTCACACAGGAGAGAAGTCGTATCACTGCGGACATTGTGGGAAGAGTTTTACTTGTCAGAGTAGTCTCCAAATACACGAGCGTATCCACACAGGAGAGAAGCCGTATCACTGTGGACAGTGTGGGAAGAGTTTTACTTGTCAGAGTAGTCTCCAAATACATGAGCGTATCCACACAGGAGAGAAGCCGTATCACTGTGGACAGTGTGGGAAGAGGTTTACTCATCAGAGTCATCTCCATCAACACAAGCACATTCACACAGGACAGAGGCCGTATTTCTGTGGACAGTGTGGGAAGAGTTTTACTCGTCAGAGTCATCTCAATCATCACGAGCGCATTCACACAGGAGAGAAGCCGTACTTATGTGGACAATGTGGGCGGAGCTATACTCATTCAAGTTCATTAAGGACACACAAGTGCTCTAACGTGAAGCCATGAGACCTTGAAATGTGAATTTGTCAAGATAAGATGCATGTTTTTAAAGGGAGGTAAAGAGACATTCCGGCATAAAACTATAATGTATTATTTGTCATGGACTGTAGTATTCTGTTGCATGGTACTTTAGTGCTTACTCTCTGGGTTTGAGCAGAATTCATGATTTTATGTTGTTTCTGTTTTTCCACAAACGATACAATTCCAAGCATGGAATACACATTTAACCAGTGGGAATGCCCACTTTAATCAACTAATCCAGACCTCTGAGTGAGACACATGACTCTGATATCTCCCTCTAACAAAACACTCTTCATATTAAATGATTTTAAATAGCTAGAATTTGCTTTATAAAATGTCATGTTGTGCGTACTATCGAACTGGACACCTTTCCAAGCCAACAGAAGATGGTTGTGTTCAAAGGCAATTTGAAGAGATAGTTCTTGTCCAAGTTGCTTCATCTTTGCAGCGTTTATTTAACTACAGCTAACTATACTGTATGGCCAAAAGTATGGGGATGCCTGACCACCTCACCCATATATATGCCTTTTGAACATCCTCTGATGGAACAGTACACACTTACACAGTAAGATAAAGAAATGGATTTTGTTGTGTATATATGTTCCTTTAAGAAGTAAGATAATATTTGTATGACTTGCAAGTCTTAGAATTTTTACTGCAGGATCAATCACAATCGTGGATATACAGTGAATAGAGCATTTAGCGAGTACTGGTAATCAGGGGTCTGGGTTTGATGACTCCTTCACTTTAGTAAATCACATGTATAATAAGAAAAGTATAAACTTGGTGCATTATTAATCAACAAAAATTCTCCACAATGCAAATCATAAATGGGTTTTCTCATACATTACATTTATTCATTTAGCAGATGCTTTTATCCAAAGTGACTTACAAATGAGACAATACAATCATAGTTGTGTAATTTTCTTTTAAATGTGTGAAATGTTACATTTATAAATTTTCAGATGCTTTGCTTTGACACTCACGGATAAGCTCATGCATATTAATCATCCTTCATGTTTCTCCAACTTGAATAAAGTTTACCTGTGGGATATTTTTATTACTCCACAGGCTCTTCCTCCATGTAACTCTGAACTGTCCTCATCATCCCCTCTCTCAGAGACTGATGTCTCAAAACTCCTCTCTAGCCATCCTACAACCTCTCCTTTAGACCCTTTCCCTTCTCATCTTCTTCAGTCCATCTCTCCCACGCTACTACCTGTACTCACACACATCTTTAACACCTCCCTCTCCACCGGCACATTCCCTACCTCGTTTAAGCAGGGCTGGGTTACCCCGCTGCTTAAAAAAAGCACACTTAACCCTGCTGCAGTTGACAACTACAGACCTTTTCTGTCCAAAATCCTTGAAAGATCTGTTTTTAATCAACTCTCCACTTTTCTCACACATAACAATCTCCTGGAATCCAAGCAGTCTGCCTTCAAAAACAGTCACTCCACGGAGACTGTTCTGCTTTCCGTCACTGAAGCCTTAGCAAGATCAACCTCAAGATTATCTGTGCTCATCCTACTCAACCTCTCTTCTGCTGTTCACACCGTGAATCCTCAGATCCTCCTGTCAACTTTCACCAGCCTAGTCATCACCGGAACGGCTCTGCGCTGTGTGGAATCCTATCTCCCAGACAGATCCTTCCAGGTATTATGGAGGGAAAGAGTGTCTGAAACCAGCAACTCACAACTGGGGTTCCCTGGGGTCAGCTCTGGGTTCACTGCTCTTTTCTATTTATACTACATCTCTGGGGCCTGTGATTGAATCTCATGGCTTCTCATATCACTGCTATGCTGATGACATCCAGCTCTATTTGTCCTTCCATGATCCCTTCATCTCTGTACGAATCTCTGCCTGCCTGTCTGATATCTCAAACTGGATGAGGGAACCCTGCCTGCCCCTCAATCAGTCCCAACCTCACCCTTCGGCTTGGCTCAGCTACATTCAACCCAACCAGAACAGCCAGAAACCTTGGGGTGACTTTCAATGACAACTTGACTTTTGCAGACCACATATCAACAACTGCACGAGCCTGTATGTTAATTTCTGAGCAACGTAAAGAATATCAGACCCTACAGTATATCACCAAAAAGGCTACACCGCTACTAGTCCAGGCTCTCATCTCAAAACTGAACTACTGCAACTCATTATTCTCAGGCCTCCCAGCCAGCTCCATCAAACCCCTTCAGATGATACAGAATGCAGCAGAACGCTTCGTTTTCAACCAGCCCAAAAGAACTCACGTCACACCCCTCTTCATCTCCCTCCACTGGCTTCCTGTAGCTGCCCGCATCAAATTCAAGGCCTCGATGCTCACATACAAGAACTTTTCTGGAACAGCACCTCCCTACCTCAACACTCTCCTTGAGGCTTACGTTCCGAACGCAACCTGCGATCAGTTAACGACTAATGCCTGATATAGCCATGTGCATCTGAAATGAGTACAGTGAGAAGTGCATTAGGTACAATCATCATGGCAGAAATCAATTAAACTATTTGTTCAGTATGTTAAAGTGGTGTTCCATTACTTTGTCTAAAACCTCTTTGCTTCCAAACAGCTCCAAACTGATGACATACTCCATGGGCATAAGCAGAGTCAGAGAGTGTGTGTGTCATCAGTCAATCAAACCTTGCTGTAATGATGCTTGAATAACTGGGTGTATCCCTTCCTCCTTTTCTGAGGACGGAGGGTATTGTTTACAAAACACAGGATGACAGTTTTTTACTTTAGCTTGATACGGTGTACATGTTACCTGTCCTGTCCATAATGTGCCTGGTATATTAGCGAGTTCAGGATGAGGGATGCCACCATCGCTGTCAAATTTGGAAACTGGGAACACTCAAAGCCCATCATTAAATTTGAGTGACATGTTCAATTTATGCATCAGATCAAGGCCTAGTAAATTAAAAGGTGAATAATCATCAGTTGATTTACTTTAACATGGAGTGGGGGTACACCTGGACACTGAACTGGAACCCCATCAATTCCCATAGATTTAATATATGATGTGTCTGTCTGCTCCTTCATACTGGCTACAACATGCATAGCAACTTATCTTATAGCCCTGTGTTGCTTTCCTTTCTTTTCCTATGTGGGAAATTATGAACAAATTTAGAGTAATAAAATTGAGAAGAATTGAAACATCAGGCGATTGGCAAACAGGCATAAATTGGGCAAGGCTAGGATCGAGAACGAGAAACAAGATCAAAGAACATGAATCAAAATGAGGAACAGGGTACAAACGTTTGGTATGGTGGTAACACTCAATACTTTGCGAAGTGCAAAGAGACATGAGGGGTTTAAATGACAAACGTAATCAGGGTGAAACACAAGACAACTGAGAACAATGATAACACACCTATGGGAAACAACCAATGACAACAAAGGTGCCGAGACAGGACATAAAATATAAAAAAAAGCACATGTCAAAAGTAAACAAAGTCTATGTCACTGAAGACCCAAAAGCGCGCGTTCACTGAGAGCTCACATGTCGGGCTCGCGCTTCGAGTTTCCGAATACGCTGCATGCTACAGCGCTAGCTCGTGGGGAATTCGTGACAGAACACCCCCCAAGGGCGCCAGAACATACTCCCCTCCCCTGGTGATCCTAGCTGTCTGGGCATAATGACTTCAGCTGAACCGGTAGACTCAGCAGCGTCCTCAGTTGAGCAGGAAGGCAGAGTGCCATCCTCTGCGGCGGGGCAGGAAAGCAAAGTGGCGTTCTCAGCCGAGCATCGTTCTCCATCAACTCTGCAGGGTGAACTTGGTTGGCTGTGTCAACAGATTCAAGCGTGAGCAGAACCTGGTTGTCCGTGTCAGCAGACTTGGGCGTGAAGATAACTTGATTGCCTGTGTCAGCAGACTCGGTCGTTAGCAGATCTTAGTTGGTAATGACATCGGCGTCAGGTTGAGCCGAAACAGGTTCGTCGTGACGTTGGCTTCAGACGTGAGCAGAACCTGCTTGGTCATGATGTCTGCTTCAGGTGTGAGCAGAACCTGCTTGGTCGTGATGTCGGCTTCAGGTGTGAACAGAACCTGCTTGGTCGTGACGTCGGCTTCAGGTGTGAGCAGAACCTGCTTGGTCATGACGTCAGCTTCAGGCGTGAGCAGAACCTGCTTGGTTGTGACGTTGGTTTCAGGTGTGAGGAGAACCTGGTTGGTCGTGACGTTGGCTTCAGGCGGGAGAGGAACCCTGTTTCAGACTGGAACTTGGTGTAGAAGGTCACATTGTCGATCTTAGACTGGAACATAGCATGGAAGGTCACATCGTCGATCTCAGACCGGAACTTGGCGTGGAAGGTCATATTGTTGATCTCAGACCGGAATTTGCCGTGGAAGGTCGCTTTGTCGTCCTCAGACCAGAACTTGCCGTGAGAGGCTGTCTCGTCGACCTCAGACAGGAACTTGGCTTTGGAGGTCGTCTCTTCGATCTCGGACAGGAACTTGGCTTTGGAGGTCGCCTCTTCGACCTTGGACAGGAACTTGGCTTTGGAGGTCGCCTCTTTGACCTCGGACAGGAACTTGGCTTAGGAGGTCACCTCTTTGACCTCGGACAGGAACTTGACTTTATGCTGGAGCTCTGGAGATGAGACCGCCTCGTGGGTCTCAGGTTGGAGCTCTGCAGAGGAAGTCGCTACATTGACCTCCGGTTGCAGATCGGCAGGTGAGACCACTTCTCGGGTCTCATGATTGAGCTCTGGGGATGAGACCGTGTCATGGGTCTCATGCCGGAGCTCTGGGGATGAGACCGCCTCGTGGGTCTCATGCTGGCGCTCTGGAGATGAGGTTGCCACATTGACCTCCGGCTGGAGATGAGCAGGTGAGACTACTTATTGGGTCTCGTGCTGGAGCTCTGGGGATGAGGTTGCCACTCTGACCTCCAACTGGAGCTCTGCGGGTGAGACCACCTCGTGGGTCCCAGGTTGGAGTTCTGAGGAGGAGGTCGCCATGTTGACCTCTGTCTGGAGATCGGCAGAGGAGACCACATAGTTGGTCTTAGGCAGGAAATTAGGGGAGGAGGTCACCCAGTTTGCCTGGTCATAATAGGTGGTGAATGGCACAGTGGGTGTTTCAGTGAAGCAGGCCTCCTCCAAAAGATCCTGCAGGACGGCCCCGGATTTTCTGGACTGCCGAACACAATCACGAATATGAGGAGTTCAGTTTTGAACAGATTAAGAGTTCTGATGTTTACAGAGCACTCAAACTGCTTGATATAAACAAATCACCAGGCTGATTGTGTGGAATCTGTGTTTTTTAAATTAGCAGCTTATATTATTTAATCTCTTTAACTTATCTTTTTAAATCTTTCATTAGACACTGGTGTCATACCGGAAATCTGGAAATCAGCTTTTGTTGTTCCTTTATTAAACGGGGGAGATGCCATTACATTAGTTAATTACAGCCCAATTTCAAAGCTTTGTGTCCTTTGAAAAATTTTAGAAAGTCTTATCAGTGAACAGTTGACATGTTATCAGAATGCAGACAAAGTCTTATCTAATAATCAATCAGGGTTTCATAAATTACATAGCACTACAACAGCTGCTTTGAAGGTCTTAAACAACATTGTGTGATCTCTAGATAAAGGGGATTACTGCACTTTCCTTTTTATTGATTGTTAAATTCTTGTCTGATACACCGGTTCCGGTACATCGTGACATAAACTAGAGACCTTCAGAACTGAGACACAGAGATCATGCCTGAAACTTATCATTGATTTATCAAAGTCTTTCGAGACAGTGGATCATGAAACATTGCTGTATAGATTAAAGAGTGTTGGTCTATCAAATCCTTTAAAAATTATTTAAGTAATCTCAGAGAGACAATCCTGGTTAAAGAAATGTTAAATAAATAAATAAAATATACTCTTAACCACCTGTACCACACTCAAAGAAATTACTCAGGCCCTTCATAAATATGACACGTTTACATTTTGTTCACTTTCTTTAAATATATATAATTAGGAGTAATATGTGTGTATATTTTGGGGTAAATTCACACCTTTAATATCTGTATACCATATTGATATTTCTGTAAAGCTGCTTTGAGACAATGTCTATTGTAAAAAGTGCTATACAAATAAAATTGAATTGAATATTTCATTACATTACATTACATTTATTCACTTAGCAGACGCTTTTATCCAAAGCGACTTACAAATGAGAAAGATACAAACAAAGCGATATCAAGCAGAGAACAATACAATAAGTGCTACCATACGAGATCTATTAATTGAATTCCAGAAGAAGCAAAGTGCAGAGTAGAGGTGTAAGTGCATTTTTTATTATTATGAGTTTGTTAGGTGTTCATTGAAGAGGTGGGTCTTTAGTTGTTTTTTGAAAATGGTGAGAGATTCTGCGGTCCGGATTTATATTGGAAGTGCATTCCACCACTGAGGAACAGTTAGTGTGAAGGTTTTGGAAAGGGACCTTGCGCCACGCTGAGTTGGAACTGCTAAACGTCAGTCGCTAATCGATCGCAGATTGCAAGAGGGAATGTAGGCCTTCAGGAAAGAGTTGAGGTAGGGGGCGCTGTTCCTGACAAGGTCTTGTAGCTGAGCATCAAGGCCTTGAACTTGATGCGGACAGCTACAGGAAGCCAGTGGAGGGAGATGAAGAGGGGTGTGACATGGGTTCTCTTGGACTGGTTGAAGACGAGGTGCACTGCAGCATTCTGAATCATCTCAAGGGGTTTGATGGAGCTGGCTGGGAGGCCTGAAAGCAGTGAGTTGCAGTAGTCCAGTTTAGAGATAACAAGAGCCTGGACTAGTATCTGTGTAGCCTGTTCGGTGACGCAGGGTCGGATTTTCTTGATGTTGTAAAGGATGAACCTACAGGACCTTGCAGTTGTTGAGATATGGTCTGCAAAGGTCAAGCCATTATCAAGAATCACCCCAAGGTTCCTGGCCGTCCTGGTTGGCATGAGTGTGAGTGAGCCGAGCTGTACAGTGAGGTTGTGGTTGATTGAGGGACAGGCTGGGATGACGAGAAGCTCAGATTTTGCCAGGTTAAGTTTAAGATGGTTTCCCTTCATCCAGACTGAGATATCCGAAAGGCAAGCAGAGATGCGTGCAGAGACGGATGGATCGTCAGGCTGGAAGGACAAATGGAGCTGGGTGTCATCAGCATAGCAATGATTTGAGAAGCCATGAGATTCAATCACCTGCCCTAGAGATGTAGTGTAGATAGAAAAGAGGAGTGGACCCAGAACTGACCCCTGTGGAACGCCAGTTGTGAGTTGCTGAGTTTCAGAAATACCTCCCCTCCATGATACCTTGAAGGATCTGTCAGAGAGATAGGATTCCACCCAGCGCAGAACCGTTCCAGTGATGCCCAGGCTGGAGAGAGTTGACAGGAGAATCTGATGGTTCACAGTGTCGAAAGCAGCAGAGAGGTCAAGTAGGATGAGGACAGATGATCTAGAGGTTGCTCTTGCCAGTCGTAAGGCTTCAGTGACGGAAAGCAGAGCAGTCTCCGTGGAGTGGTTGCTCTTGAAGCCAGACTGCTTGATGTCCAGGAGGTTGTTCTGTGTGAGAAAATTGGAGAGTTGATTAAAAACGGCTCTTTCAAAAGTTTTTGAAAGAAAAGGGAGTAGGGAAACAGGTCTGTAGTTGTCAACTATAGCAGGGTTGAGTGATGGTTTTTTAAGCAGTGGGGTAACCCGGGCTTGCTTAAATGAGGTAGGGTATGTGCCAGTAGAGAGCGATGTGTTAAAGATGTGTGTGAGTGCAGGTAATAGTGTGTGAGAGATGGACTGAGGAAGGTGAGAAGGGATGGGGTCAAGAGGACAGGTTGTGGGATGGCTAGAGAGGAGGAGTTTAGAGAGATCAGTCTCTGAGAGGGGAGAGAAGGAAGTCAGTTGGGAGTTACCCGGAGGAGGAGTCAGTCTATGCATGTCTGGGGCTGAGAACAGGTTTTTGATTGATGTAACCTTGTTGGTAAAGAAAGTCGCAAAGTCATCTGCAGTGAGAGAAGTAGGGGAAGGGGGAGGAGGGGGACAGAGTAGAGAGGAAAAGGTTTTGAAAAGAATGCGGGTGTTGGGAGAACTAAGAATCTTCTCTGGGTAGAATGTGGCTTTAGCAATGGAGATGCTATTGGAAAAAGAGGAGAGAATTGTCTGGTAATTGGTTAGGTCAGTTGGGTTGTTTGATTTGCGCAATTTCCTTTCAGATGCTCTTAGTTTGGCCCGGTTGCTACGCAGAGCTTCTGAGAGCCAAGGACTAGAGGGTGATGTGCGAGCAGGTCTGGAGGTTAGGGGGCATATGCTGTCAAGAGAAGATGTTAGAGTGGAACATAGCATGTCGGTTGCGGTGTTTAGGTCAAGTGAGGAAAGGTGGCTTTCGGAGGGAAGTAAGGTAGTGACAACGGAGGAGAAATGTGAGGGGGAAAGGGAGTGAAGATTGCGACGAAAAGAGATAGAGGGAGGAGACACTGATGGTGGTGAGGGGAGAGAAATAGAGAACTGGATAAAGAAATGGTCAGAGGTGTGGAGAGGAGTAATGAGAAGATTATGTGTGGTGCAATTACGTGTGAGGATGAGGTCAAGCTGTTTACCGGCTTTGTGGGTTGCTGGTATGATGAACTGCTTGAGGTCGAATGTGGGAAGGAGAGCAAGAAAGTCAGCTGCATGTGGCTTGTCTAGATGAATGTTGAAATCACCAAGGACCAGAAGAAGAGTTCCATCATCTGGGATGGTGGACAGTAGTTTCAGTAGTCTTTTTTCAGTTTTTTTTTTTTCAGTTTTTTTCAGTCTTTTTTACATTTCAGTAGTTTACATTTCAGTAATCATCTGTGAGCTTTATTTTAATTTGATGAACACAAATTAGTTTCAGTTGCTCAGCACCATTTGGGAAAGGCATAAAAATTAACTTTATAAATGTATCCATTTCATTTAAACTGCAATTGATCATATTAAGTTGGTGTTGGGTTTACTCATGCCACAAACTACATTTCCCATCCTGCACTGTGGCCTACAAACATGGCTGACATGGACTGCAATTCCCAAATCACGCACACCGTAATTTTCGGACTATTGAGCGCACCTGAATATAAGCCGCACCCACTAACTTTAAAAAGAAAACATTTTTTGTACATATATAGGCCGCACTCGTCTATAAGCCGCAGGTGTCCACGTTGTAACATGAGATATTTACACAGAAAGATGTTACACAAAGATTTTTTAAAAAACTTTTAATTAAATACGTACTGTAAATGCTTTTTTCCGAACAGTGCCTGTAACACGGCTGGTTAAAAAAATAAAAAAATACAGTTGCCTACCAGAAAAAGTCATTGATCGCTATCTTCATCTTCCTCCTGTGCACTAAAACCACTAAAGCCGCCTTCTTCAGTGTCGGAATTGAACAGCCTCAGAATTACTGGTACTTCGTCACACACTTCCTCAGTCTCTCTTTCGTTGTCGCTCTCAATGTCACTTACGTCTCGAGGCAAATTCGCCCTTGAGCTTGTGCTGTCCTCTTCATTACGCAGCAGTCCAGCCTTTCGAAACCCGCTGGTGATGGTAGATTTTATGACACTGCTCCACGCTGTTAGGATCCACTGGCAGACTGGAGCAAAAGTTGCTCTTCGCATGCTATTTCCTTCTTCGACAGCCAGATCGATCGCCTTTAACTTGAAAGCTGCATCATATGCATTTCTTTGTGTGTTTTCCGTGATGAGGGGGTGTGCATGAAGCGCAAAATGACTGATCTGAAGAATTTAGTGTGAGTGCGTTTGATTTAATTTGAACCACTGAATCCACTGTGACCTGTTCGGTAATTTCATTGGTCCGATCTGACGAGGCTAAATGTTTTGGCAGCATGAAGCGCGTTAGCTCATAAAAATCCATAAATTAGCCGCGTCATTGTTTAAGCCGCAGTGTTCAAAGCATGTGAAAAAAGTAGCGGTTTATAGTCCGGAAATTACGGCACATCTAATTCACAGCACAATCTTAGCTACAGTATACAGGGACTTTTAATTCATTCACAGATTGTGAAATGTATGTTACATTCCTTGTGTTTGTGACCATTGCACTGTTATTTAAATATTGTGAATTGTGTTTAGTGTACATTATATTACATATACAGAGCACACTGTATATAATATATATTTGTATAATCACACACTACTTTATTCTATTCTACAGTTCAGAAAAGAAATGTCACACAAACCACAGTGTTGCAAAGAGACTGCAACTGAATCAAACCAACAAACATGTCCCTGTAATGAGACCCACATCAGCACAACAACATGTCACATAAACAGTAAAAGAAACCACCATGAAACGCTGCCTGATCCAGACACATGTAATCCATGCAAATCCGAATTCAACATTAACAATTCACCATCTTATTCTAATGTGAAGGACTCAGACAATACATCTGTAATAAAAAATACAATTAAAAAAAGTTTGAAAAGAAGTGCAGACTAATATCACCATCAAATCTGGCTAATTCTTCATCAATGGAAATAGGCAGCGTTTAAAAATAAATGCGTAGTGTAAGGGTCCACTCACTGGTCCAACGACGGTATCCAATGACGTGTTTCTGTCTTTTTTATTCAAGGTGAATACATTTAGATTAAATTTGTCATTCCAATTCTGTTTGACTCTCTCTTAAATTAGATCTGACTCCAATTGTAAACAACCTCAATGTTGTATTTGTTTCCTAGTTATTTGTATTTTGATACTTTTGATCTTTTGCATTTGATTAATTCTAGTTTATTCTATACTTTATATTGTGCTCGTTCATTTGGATTCCACGTCGCTCAGCGTCCCGTGCCGGCCATGTACGCGGATCTCACGGTCACAAACTCACCAGTCTTGGTCATTAGCCAGATGTAATTGACTAATACTATTTAAATGGCCACATCATGCTTGCCCTTTCCTAAAAAGTACATTATTTAGTCCCCTTAGATAGTAACACATAATTATAGTAATGTTATTTCTAGACAGAGGTCATGACAACTAAAATCTACAGCGATAGACCAATAATATCTGAGTAAAATTAGCTTTATATAATCATGCCATAGCTTCCTATGTACACATTAACTAGAAGAATATTACAATAACCAGAGGTTTAGACTTCATCCTGTTTAGACCCTATTATCAACTTTATGTTGTCCTAAATGGAAATTCCATATCGAGCCTGTACACTCTAAGTACACTTACCTTAATGCCAACTTGTTAACCTGGACTCTGAAATCTCAGTTTGCGTGCCCCAATGCTCCACCTAAACCTGGATTTTAGCCTGCCCTAACCTGGTCGCAGATTTGCGGTAACAAGAACTTAACATAATTTACTAGAGACAATAATTTCAGAATATAATCAAGTATAATAATTTATTTAACCAGGTATGAACACATCCAAATCCAATACTGTTATTAATAAAAATAAGAAAGAATTTCATTCAACATTACATTACCCATTAAATTCAATACATCATAATACAACATAAGAAAGGCAAAACTTGCATATCTGATATAGGAAAACACAGTGACATGCGGGAGATTTGTCTACAGATTCCTTGAATCTTTGGCCAGCTATCCCCTAAATACCCAGATGTTCTGTGCGTCCACCAAATGGTGCTGTTTGTGATTACAATTTGATGTTTGAGGAAGGATGTACCTTATTTACATATAGGAGGTAATTTGAGTGAGGGACCTTGGGAAGGTATGCCTTTAACGGCATGCAATATTTTTATTTAAACTGCTGTTGAGGGAATGAGAACATACTTTCTGTATTAATGTGCTTCTCTGTTTTGATGCTCTGACTGGGTTAGAGTTTCTGTTTATTTAATTTTATTAGTGTTATCTCCTCGGATTTACGTGCTACACTGTTATATTATTTGTTACAAGTCTTTAAAAGGTAAGGACATTATATTTATTATTGTGTGCAGACTGTTTATCAGTCTTGGTAATTTTGTTGGTTAGTTCAGCTTACTCTCCGAGTTGTTTTCACATTGTGGACAACGTTCGGTTTCTGTAGGATACACTGCTGTCTCATTTGTTTATGGAGACTTTGGGTGTGTGGGTGTTTGGAGGATTGTGAGAGTGAGCAGAACATCCCAGTGCTTTGAAGAATGTAGTGTTATTTAATTGCAAATCTGTTTTTAGAGGATTTAAACCTAACATGGTGAACAAATTATATTATAGAATTCAGGCAATTTTACTGGGGTTATCTCATACAGTGTAGCAAGTAATAATCTGGAAAGACCTTTGTAATATCAGTCTAAAACTGGATTTTAAGAGAAGCAAATTAGTAAATGAATCACATGTAAATGAATCATACGTAAATGAATCACATGAAAATGTATCACTTGAATATGAATATCATGAAAATGAATCACATGTAAATGAACCATATGAAAATGAATAAATAAATTAAAGACACAAGATAGTACTAAATGAAAAAAATAAGATCTTTAAACAAAATAATAATAATTTACTGATGTTTCCCTGATACTGAAAACAGTTTTTGGCAGATTCGGAATTCTCAATGAACTGGTGAGTGACAATGGTCCTCAGTTTTCCAGCGCAGAATTTCAAGAACTGGCAAAACGACAGAGAGAGCAGTGCAAGTCGCAAAGAGGATCTTAAAGCAGACAGACCCTCTAACAATTCTTGCATGCTGTCGATTGACCCCCTGTGTCACCACCGGTGTCAGTCCAGCTGAACTTCTGATGGGCAGAAAGATTAGAACTACTCTGCCCACCCTGGAGAAAAATCTTCAACCCAGTTGGCTGAACAGAAATATCTTTGGACTGGGGGAGGAAACCAGAGTACCTGAAGGAAGCCCCCAAAGCATGGGGGGAATATGCAAACTCCATACACACACATGGCCCTTGCAGGAATCCAGCCCTGGACCCTGGAGGTGTGAGGCGAACGTGCTAACCACTAACTTTTAACTGCACTGGTTTAAAGCACACTGCGCATGCGCTTCATTCCTACACGCTCAACTGCTCACTCTCTCTCTCGCTCTCTCTCTCTCTGTGTGTGTGTGTGTGTGTGTGTGTGTGTGTGTGTGTGTGTGTGTGTGTGAGAGAGAGAGAGAGAGAGTGTGAGTGACTGTGTGACTGAGTGTGACTGAGTGAGAGAGAGAGAATGGATCGAGGTGGCAGATAAAGAACCAAACACACACTCTGACGCTTTAAATCCGGTTCTGTTCAAACCGAGATCACTTCACGGAGCCTTTTAACATCCCGAACTCACCAGACCGGAAGTGAGGGACTCTGTGGAAACCGTTAGGTAAGTAAATAAAATTAAATACTAATAATAACAATAATAATCCAAATAAATTCTCCTGTGCTGGTTTATGTAGCTCATAGCTGATAGCGCTTAGCTGTGTTACACTCTAAAGCGTCCCCCGCACCCCAGGTCTACATAGCATGTGCACACAGTTACACCACAGTTTATAAATCTATATAAAAGATGTATCATGTTCTAACCTTTAGTTTGGGTTAGTGAAGAGTAATAAAAGTGTGAGTATCGATGGAATTGAATATACACCACAAGACAGGAACACAATTACACCGTAAGACACAACAGCCAGAACAAAAGAAAAAGAGAACAAGAAACAAAAAGTCCACAAGGAGGAAGAAGCAAGAGATGAAAAACAAACGTGTATTGATACAGAATCATTCCTTCTTTTCATATTCTAATAAATGACCCTGACTCTGAATCAATCTGCTATACCCTGCCTCTGAATCAATCTGCTATACCCTGCCTCTGAATCAATCTGCTATGTCTAAAACATGTTCCGATTTTATGTGTCAGAACACAGTTTTATGTGTGCATAAAACGTACCTACACATCAGCTACTGCACCGAGCTTCATAAATAACCTTGCAGAAACATCAATTAGATTTGGATCACCGTCAGATCACACAGAACTCAATCAGGCGTCTGAAAGCTTGGAGTCAACACTCCGCTACACGCTAGATAGAGTGGCTCCACTCAAAAGGAAAATAATTAGAGAAAAAAAATTAGCACCCTGGTATAACGATCAAACGCGAACCTTAAAACAGACAACTCGACAATTAGAATGTAAACGGCGTCAAACCAAACTGGTGATATTTCAAACAGCATGGAAGGAGAGCCTACTGAAATATAGGAAATCTCTTGGCGATGCTAGAAAAATCTATTTCTCCACCTTAATAGGAGACAACAAAAACAATTCTACATTCCTTTTCAACACAGTAGCAAAATTAACTAGGAATAAAACCACTACAGAGAGAAACACTCAATCATTACATAGCAGTGAAGATTTCATGAAATTTTTCATTGATAAGGTTGAAAATATTAGACGTGAAATACAGGCCATTAAATTAAAACCGGACAGTACTGTAACAAACCCATTACATGACAGTGTAGCAATATCAGATCAATGTTTAGAGTGTTTTGCTCCGCTTAGAGAGACCGAACTATCTACATTAATCTCTTCATCCAATTCATCAACTTGCATACTAGATCCCGTACCTACATGTTTGTTTAAACAGATTTGTCCAGGAGTAATTGAACCACTTCTAAATATAATCAATTCTTCCCTAAGCACTGGCTGTGTACCTAAATCACTTAAATTAGCAGTTATTAAACCCTTGATTAAAAAACCTGATCTTGACCCGTCTCAATTGTCCAACTATAGACCAATATCAAATCTCCCCTTCATCTCTAAGATTTTAGAAAAGGTTGTAGCAAAGCAGTTATGCTCGTACTTAGATAGGAATAACATTCATGAAATGTGTCAGTCAGGATTTAGACCTCATCATAGCACAGAGACAGCGTTAGTTAAAGTAGTAAATGACCTTCTACTGACTTACGATCAGGGTTGTGTCTCGCTGCTTGTGTTACTCGACTTAGTGCAGCTTTTGATACTATAGATCACACTATTCTCCTTGATAGATTAGAAAATGTTGTTGGTATTAAGGGAACAGTCCTCTCCTGGCTCAGGTCTTATCTGACCGATCGTTATCAGTTCGTAGATGTAAATGGTGATTTCTCCATGCGTACTGAGGTTACTTTTGGAGTTCCACAGGGTTCTATTTTAGGCCCACTGCTCTTTACTTTAGATATGCTACCCCTAGGTCAAATTATTCATAAACATGGAATGATCTTCCACTGTTATGCTGATGATACACAGTTGTATGTTTCAGCGAAGCCAGAGGACAGACTGAAGCGTAGAAAAGTTGAGGATTGTGTAAAGGACATTAGACATTGGATGTTAACTAACTTCCTTCTACTTAATTCTGATAAAACAGAAATACTTTTATAAGGCCCACGTGTAGCTAGAAGTAATCTTTCTGATCACATGGTTACTCTGGATGGTCTTTCTGTTTCATCATGTGCAGCAGTTAAAGACCTTGTAGTGATTATTGACTCCAGCCTATCATTTGATGCTCATGTAGATAATATTACTAGGATAGCCTTCTTTCATCTCAGAAATATTTCTAAAATAAGAAACATATTGTCACTACATGATGCGGAAATACTAGTTCATGCATTCGTCACCTCTAGATTAGATTACTGTAATGCCTTACTGTCTGGATGTGACAGTAGGAATATAAATAAGCTCCAGTTAGTCCAGAATGCAGCCGCTAGAGTCCTCACTAGAACTAGAAGGTACGACCACATCACACCGATATTATCCACACTGCATTGGCTCAAAAGTAAAATCTCGCATTGGTTATAAAATACTTTTATTAATCTATAAAGCACTAAATGGTCTCGCGCCACAATATCTAAGCGACCTTTTGGTTTTATATGATCCGCCACGCCTACTTAGATCAAAAGATGCAGGCTATTTGACGGTACCTGGAATAGTGAAGGCTACAGCAGGGGGAAGAGCTTTCTCTTATAGAGCCCCACAGTTATGGAACAGTCTTCCTATTAGTGTTCGGGACTCAGACACAGTCTCAGTGTTTAAGTCTAAGCTTAAAACATATTTGTTTACTCAAGCCTACCCTGACTAGATTCTGTTCTACTACTTCGCAGTCATAATTATCTTTTTTCACCCTCTCTCCTTTCGCCGAGCCCCACACGAATTTATGGAGATACTAGAGATCCAGATCCTTTCTGCCTCTGGATGGAGCTCAAATCTTCTTTAATTCCAGTCTGCTGGGGCTACGGCTGCTCCTAACGCCATACAGACTTCATATAAATCCATAATGAACTTTTTCACACTATCTGTTGTTACCCAGATGAGGACGGGTTCCCTTCTGAGTCGGGTTCCCCTCAAGGTTTCTTCCTCTTAAAACATCTTAGGGAGTTTTTCCTTGCCACCGTCGCCACTCAGTGGCTTGCTCAGTTGGGATAAATTCGCACCTTTAATATCTGTATACCATGTTGATATTTCTGTAAAGCTGCTTTGAGACAATGTCTATTGTAAAAAGCGCTATACAAATAAAATTGAATTGAATTGAATAGAACGGTCTCGTTGATCCCTGGAGATCCCGTAACCCATCTCTTAAAAAGTTTTCTTTCATCTCAAAGGTGCATCATTCCTATTCAAGGATTGATTTTTTTTTTTTTTTTATAGACAGTACTCTTAATTCTTGTGTAGTTACTTCTGACTATTTGGGTATTGTAATTTCTGACCATGTGACTCTACAATTAGATATTCAACATTCTATTTATAAATGTAGCCCAACACCTTGGAGATTTAACTCTCTTCTTTTGGCAGAAAGTGAATTCTGTGAGTTAATTTCAACTTCTATTGATGACTTTCTTTTCTTCAATCAGAATGACTGCACCTCTTATTCATTGTTATGGGAGACACTTAAATCCTATATCAGAGGGCAGATTATTTCGTTCTCCGCTCTCTGTAATAAAAAACGCACTGCTAGGGTTAATGAACTCACATCTGCGATCAGTAACCTCGCTCAGAGACGTACATTGAACCCTTCTCCAGAACTTCTTAAACAGCGTCTCGACTTACAGACAGAATTTAATCTTATTTCGACTAAAGATGCGGAACGCTTGTTGTTACGTACTCGTGGTTCTTACTATGAACATGGCGACAAGCCAGTCGTTTACTGGCACATCAGCTACGGCGACAGGCCACTTCCCGTCTCATACCTAGTGTTAAAAACACTTATAATATTGTCACTACAGATCCCATGGAAATTAATGCTACTTATAAATCGTTTTTACTCTTCGCTTTATAAATCCGAATTTCCTGCAGACAATACTAAATTGAATGCATTTCTTCAAAACCTTTGTAACCCTGTTATTGATTCGAATACTGCCATGCAACTGGACTCTATCTTGAAGAAATTTTAAATTCAGTTCAAACTATGCAATCTAACAAAGCTCCTGGCCCGGACAGGTTTCCAATTGAGTTTTTTAAAACGTTTCTTGGAAAATTAGCTCCATTGCTTTTGGCTATTCCAAGGATTCAACGAATCCTTGGAATGTGGGTCTTTGCCTCCAACTCTGACACAAGCCACGATAGCTCTGCTTCCTAAGGAGGGTAAAGATCCAACCTCCTGTGGTTCTTATAGACCACTGTCTCTGCTTAATGCAGATGTAAAGGTGTTGGCAAAAGTAATGGCATCTCGTTTAGAGAACGTATTCCTTTATATTATATCTGAAGAGCAGAACGGTTTTATAAAGGGATGTCAGTTGTTTTTCAATACCCGTACACTCTAATATAATTTATTCAAATCATTCTGCTGAGCTTCCTGAGATTGTCATTTCTTTACATTTATTCACTTAGCAGACGCTTTTATCCAAAGCGACTTACAAATGAGAAAGATGCATGCAAAGCGATATCAAGCAGAGAACAGTACAAGAAGTGCTACCATACAAGATCTATTAATTGAATTCCAGAAGAAGCAAAGTGCAGAGTAGAGGTGTAAGTGCATTTTATTTATTTATTTATTTAAATTATTATGAGTTGGTTAGGTGTTCATAGAAGAGGTGGGTCTTTAATGCATTTGTAAGCATCTTTAGATGCTGAAAAAGCATTTGATGGGGTTGATATGGTTGAATAGGAGTATTTGTTTGCAGTCTTGAGGAAGTTCGGATTCTGGGATAAGTTTATTTCTTGGATTCGCCTCCTTTACTCATCCCCTAAAGCCAGGGTTCAGACAAATGATATTTATTCGGATTATTTTGCTCTCGAATGTGGGTGTCGCCAAGGCTGTCCTTTATCCCCTCTGTTTTTTGCTGTCGCTATCAAGCCTCTGTCTATCGTATTAAGTTCTTTTCCCTTGTTTAAAGGAATAGTCCGATACAGTGTAGAATACAAATTGTCGCTATGTGCTGATTATTTGTTATTGTATGTAACTGAACCTGTTGCCTCTATGCCTGCTGTCTTAGGTGTTCTGGAAACCGTCAGTTTTGTCTCGGGTTATAAATTAAATTTGGACAAAAGCGACTGTTTTCCCGTCAATACTGCAGCATTTTCTCTCCAACAGTCAGATCTACCTTTTCTATTTAGTCAGTCAGGGCTTAAATACCTAGGGATCAATGTGACGCGTTCCTTATCTAATCTTTCATCAGCTAATTTCACTCCCCTTACCTCAAAGGTTAAATCCATCATTCAGAGTTGGGGTAACTTACCCCTTTCTCTAATTGGGAGGATCAATGTCGTCAAAATGAACATATTACAGAAGTTTCTTTTCTTGTTCCAGCAAGTTCCTCTTTTTCTGCAAAAATCATTCTTTGATTCATTGGATAAGATAATTAGTACTTTTATTTGGGGTGGGAAGCCACCAACGGTCCGTAAATCTTTATTGCAGATATGTAGACTTAGTGGAGGACTTGCATTACCCAATTTTCAATTCTGTTACTGGGCAGCGCACATCCATGAACTCTGCTACTGGGTTAAATCTCCTGGATCTTCTCGGTGTAAATTGGAACTATCTTCTTGTAGAGAATCCTCTTTACCTGCTTTACATTATTCCTCTCTACCTACAAAACTCTCCCTATATACTGATAATCAAGTTGTCCTCAACACGCTTAAGACTTGTTATCAATTTAAACGGCGCTTTAAATTTGTAGGTGCATCCTCTTTGGGTCCTTTAGACAACAACCATCTATTTCCTCCATCATGTTTGGACTCTATATTTTCAGTGTGGTATGACAAGGGCATTAAACAAGTTAGAAATCTGTATGCCGATGGTGTCTTTGATAGCTTTGCAAATCTGTCATCTACTTATGACCTCCCTGTGACGCATCTCTTTCATTATTTTCAAATTCGGAATTTCGTTTCTAGATGTTTTCTTGATTTACCCTCTGCACCTCCTGAACAGGCTTGGGAAAGCTTGTTTCCAAACAATCCACATCAGAGAGGAATGATTTCTAAGATTTATAATTTTATTCTGGCGCTAGTTAGTGAGGCGAGCACCAAAATTAAGAATGCGTGGGAAATGGATTTAGGAGTACAGATAAGTGAAGAGTGTTGGGAACATGCAACAGGGAGGGTACAGTCTACCACTTCTTGTGCTCGTCTTGGACTTATCCAGTTCAAAGTTTTATACAGAGTCCATTTGTCCAAGTCGAGACCTTCTGTAATATGTCCGGAAGTAGAGTACAAGGGCTCTCCCTGTCATCTTGGCCATATGTTTTTCTTCTGCCCTGATCTCTATGGTTTTTGGACTGGTTTCTTTACCATCATGTCCACTATTCTCAGGGTAGATTTAAAACCTTGCCCATTGATTGTTGCTGTATTTGGGATTCCTGATGCCTCAGTTTCATTGAGCTCGGTACAAAAAGATATTATCACTTTCACATCCCTAATAGCAAGACGTTCTCTTCTGTTGCATTGGAAGTCTGCTAAATATCTATCCAACTCCCAGTGGCTAAAGGACGTGATGTGGGGTGGGGTAGGGGGGGGGGGGGGGGTGTTTTTGTTGTTTGTACTTTTTAATTTTGTTTTCCTTTGTTAGTATAATAAGAACAAACTGGGAATGATTGTTGCTGTGTGTCAGTTGGTTTGTTTTTCTTCTCAATAAAATATTTTGGGGGAAAAAGCAAACAAACAAACAAACAAAAACTAGTTGTTTAGCTTGAGTTACCTGTATTCTCCACCAAATATGTAGAAAACACTAGCGGATCTGCTTGAAGGGGGAAATTTGGCTAATTTAGGTTTGATCAACTATTCGTCCAGTAAGAAGTTGCACTTGGCGTATTCGTTAATTATGCATTAGATGTTACCTCGGTGTCCATCGGCAATAATATTCTAAATACAGTGGGACATTTTTTAAGAGCAAGGTCTGCAATTCAAGGCATTAGACGTTTGTAAATAATAAGACACGCGTGTTTAAGAACAGGCAAGATTTTATTAAACTATTCTATGACACAGAAGCTAATCTAGCACATAAACTAATTTAACACAGACGTGCACACACACACATTCAATTAAATTTTATTTGTACAGCTCTTTTTACAACGGACATTGTCTCAAAGCAGCTTTACAGAAATATATAAACACAGGATACAGATTTTAAGTGTGTGAATTGATCCCTATTGAGCGAGCCGGTGGTGATGGTGGTGAGGAAAAACTCTCTGAGATGTTAAGAGGAAGAAACCTTGAGAGGAACTGGACTCAGAAGGGAACCCGTCCTCATCTGGGTAACAATGGATAGTGGAAAAAAGGAAAAGAAAGTTCATTATGGTTTAATATGATGTCTGTTTGTTGAACTAGTCCACTGTTCAAAGGAGACCTGAATGCAAAACTACACACACACTAACGGGTGAAAATGGCTTTCAACAGGTGAAGGAAGTTCTGAGTTTATAGCACTGTATGTTATTTCAGACCATGACATGAACAAACCATCAATCTAATTTCACTTCTTTAGAAGGGCTTTAAACTTAATATTATATGCATCAGATTAGCTAGATTCTGGAGGTATTGTGCTTGAATGTTGAGGGGATTTCCTCATTACGTCGTGGTGTTGAGGGGATTGACGAGATGGTTAGTGCAGCATTTGAATATCGGAATTATGTGTAAGAGTGGTCAGCGGATTAGGTTTAGGGTTAATTATCCCGGTCCAGGTTTGGATCAGGGCACCAAATGATCCATGTGAAGTAGTTCAATTTAATTTAAAAATTGGTTATATTTGTATAGATTTCAGTCATCCAGTCTCACTGTGCATAATGCTGGGCCTGAGCCAAAATTTACTGAAGTATTCAGCGCACATGGGATGTTATCCCTGTCTGGATTCAATGGGATGCATGGAATGATCCATTGATATGTGGAATGTGCCTGTTCTTCGAGCCCTCAGGTGGCTATGCCTGAGAAATCGTCATGCTACTGTGATAAATATAAGCACATAGGCTCTGGAGTAAACCTAACCCTAACTTTTTATTTTAAAAATTATTTTTATTATTATTACAAAATCTATCTATATTGAGATATTTTGAAGTGAAATGATATTGTTGAGTGATTTATTTTTCACAGTATTTATTTTTCAGCCACTTACTAGTTTGCAATGTAACTTTTTTAAATTAGCAACGGTACACATCAAATGATAATTTGGTTTGTTCACATTTTAGTTAACACATTTAGGTACTGTATTCCCATACATATTAGAAAATAATGTATTGATGACTTTGTAATTAATTTAGGGATGGATGAGGGGAAATGTATTTAGTTGCATTTGTTTCTGACAGGAGTTGGAAGGATCTGTTGGTGGCTATGGCTCAGGTTGTAGAGCGGGTTGTCCACTAATCGTAGGGTTGGCGGTTCGATTCCTGGCCCACATGACCCCTCATGCTGAAGTGTCCTTGGGCAAGATACTGAATCCCAAGTTGCTCCTGATGGCAAGTTAGCGCCTTGCATGGCGGCTCTGCTACCACTGGTGTGTGTGAATGGGTGAATGAGACACAGTGTAAAGCGCTATATAAGTGTGCCATTTATCTAGTCGTCAGTTATTTAGTGCTGGATGTATTTTGTCTAATGTCTTCTTAGCAATAGGTGGTATCTTTGAGCTAACAAAGCACGCCTTAAAGTTGTTGCTCTTTCTGAAATATGCCTTTTTCTTCTCCTCAGCAAAAAGACGTTTTGCCAAAACCAAAATTAGCAAGACCTTTTACGGCAGATTTATTTATCTCAGGAGTCAGCTTGTGAACACCGACAGGAAACCCCGTGAAAATGAAACTCAGCAAAAATAGTTCTTTTCTACTTAAAAAAAACAAAAACAAAAACAAAAAAAAACAATAAAATAAATGACATAGTAGTGTTTTAATTCTCTTTTATTTTTAAATATAATAAAAAGATTTGTTAAATATAATATATAAGCACAATAGTAAATAAACAAGACCAGCAGATGTTTGTTATATTTATCAACTAATACAACAAACGTGACAAATGAACTTTACTGTTTTATGATACAATAACATCAATAACGTCCGTGACAGAGTTCTCTCGGCATGGTATTTACGTCAGCATCCGAATTCACTCGCTCATTTTCCTTCACTTCTTCCCCATTTAGTGGAATCAACTGTCAAAGCCTTTGAAGCTCTGATACTCTGTGTAACATCACTAAAGGTGAGTTCACCTGAAACTTCCCACCTGAGCTGCTAAGTTAACAGGTTAGCGGAGATTCTGGAGTCATGAATCTCTGTATTTTTCTTCCAGTGTCCTGATTCTTTACACCTCTTAGAATGAAATCCGAGTCCACACGGCGCTCTTTAGGAAAATCTCCACAGACTCCTGCTGCTACTGGTTCAAAGGTAAAGTTTAGTCATGTGTCTGAATTCTCTTTTAATTTTTAAACTCTGAGAACTACACAGTACGTTCTGATGACGTCACCAGTTATGGCACTTTTCTGCTGCACGGTACGGCTTGGCTCGACTCTGCTTGCTTTTTGGGGGTTTTCCACTGTGGATAGTACCTGGTACTTTTTTTTAATACCATCTCGGTCGAGGTTCAAAGCAAGCCAAGCCGATCCTAATTGTGAGCCACGCGCACACCATGGCGAGTGGCTCTGTATTGCATCTGAATAAATGCGTGTCATTTAATACATACTTTGCATATGGTAATATTCTATTCATTGAAAATTATGTATAATTTATCTCATTACACATAAAATTACAACAAAGCTTTCTGTCTTAGATTTTTACATCTCGCTTGTTACCGATTTCCAAACAGACGTTTATCCAAGTCGCTCCTGTCACGGCTGAATCTACCTTATTCATATAGAGCACTACGTAGGTTCTAGAACGCCGTTACTTTACATCCTTAATAGGCTCCGTGTTCAGTGAACAGTACAGACGTTTTGAATACGGCCTCACCGAGTATTTGTAAAGGATTTTCATAATTCAACGTTATTCCTGCGTGAAGGCGAGTGGAAGGTGGCACCCATGCTGAGGCGGCACTAAACTGCAGTGGAAAAGCAAGCAATTGGCAGATTAGCAAACCAAAGAACAAGCCTGCTAACTGTTAGCTAGCTAAATAAAGTTCATTAGATGGTAATGAGTAGCACTTTCTCCACTTGTTAGATAGTGTCATGGAATCTTCTTCAACAAAAAGCACTGCATGAGTCTCTGGGTTTTGATGTCAAAAGATAGACTTTATTGTTCAAACAATAAAGCTGAGCAGGTCTGCAGATCAGCTCCCTTACTTATCCTTGATACATGTTTATGCAATTCTAAAACACTGATCTCATCAGGTGGGGTTTTTTCCTCTTTTTTTATTTATTCAGACCTTGGCTGTGCTCCACCATTAATTCTAAAACTTGGGCCTCCATCCTTACGTTGTTTTTAATGGTTGAGTGGTACAGCCAGCTCTCTCTTTAAAGAAGATTACATTCCTAAAAGATTACATACATTCCCAGCATGAACGGGTACCAGTATACTGAGTAACATTTGGTTATACTCTTTAAGCATATGTTTTAGTGGACTAACTCATTTCATTGATTATAACTTGTTGATACTCTCACACCTTATACTTTGGTTATACATGAGTGAATTATACTTTGATTAAAATATTCCAAATAATGCGGTGAAACCTCCCACATGACATTAATAGTATGATTAATGTGTGTACACCTGTATCTGTGTACTGTATCTGCATCTGTAATGCACGTCACTGATGTGACTAAAACAGGAATAATCCATGTCTTAATTCGATTTGTGTTTACTTCGAGTATGACTTTAGCCTTATTAAGGTCCTCAACAATCGCTGTTTACATGCTAGCTTCTTAATCAGAGTATCGTCTTAATCGGGTTAATATTGGATTATTGTTGTCCATGTAAACGTACCGAGTGTTGTTTCAGCAACAGCTATAAAACAAGTTTAATACAATTCTAGTGTTATAGACTTGGGTTTCCGAATAATAATCCACGACAGTGTGGGGTGATACAACATTTTCACTGTGTTGAACAGAAGTTTGTAATCTGTTCTCTGAGAGCTCCAGAGCCAGAGTGCTGTAAACTTTCTGCCACTTTTGGGTAATATCCGTATTTTCAGGTCTTTTCTCTTCATAAAGTTGGGCCGGAAAAGAGTGCTGTTTAATGGGTGCCATTTTGTCCCAGTCCATTTTACTTCTACAGACCAAAACAAAAGAATAATGTATGAGCCAGCAGAATTAAAAAGTCAATTCTCTGTGCCCCCATACCCTTCCTCACACACTTACAACCATAACCCCCACCCTCACATGTAGTGATGATAACATCATTATACAGTTCCTCCAATTAAAGCAAAATCAAGCACACTCCAATATTCTGAGGAGCTTACAGCAGATTTTGGCCAAGGTCCATCAAGTGACATCATCAAAATGTGCATTCAGTCAAAGCCCTCTTCGTGTAACATGCATAGAACATGAGTACAGCTAAAAGATCTCATTTACTTACAAACCTCCATATGAAAGACCGTGCACAACAATTTCACCAGTTATGTAATTATAAAGCCTCAGCAAAATCAAGCATTATTGGCCGTAACAGTGACAAGAAACTCCCCGAAATCCTGTACAAACTGATTATATCACACAGGCCTAGCGACCACCATACAAGTCCCCAGGGATGCAGTGTTAAGGGAATTTTAATAAGCATGTATGTGGCATGAGCTATAACTTCACACCTGAATGATAGTCAGATTATTATAATTTTTTTTTTTTTTTTACAGAGGATGTGTGTTGATTACAATTAGAGCTGCAACAACTAATCGATAAAATCGATAATAATTGATGATGAAAATCGTTGTTAACGAATCTCATTATTGATTAGTTGGTCTGCGTGCGGCACGAGGTGCATTTTACTCATTACGTTACTTCTGTTCCGAAAACACGCTTTGGAGAGTAAATACTGAAGTTGTGTCCCAAATGACGTACTATACAATTACAATGTGTACTGTGTAATCTACCGTCTAGTGTGTGGATTTTAGAAAGGTAATATCATCTCACATTCAGTGCTTCAGCTTGAAAAAACACTGACGTCCAGAGCAAGGTCATCTTTGTATAGCTAGTCTCTGAATTTTATAAATCTATGAAGATCTACATGAACTATTTCTGTGTGATTAGTGATGAGAAATTATATGTAAGTTAGGTTAACTGTCTTGTTCATCCTTGCTCTTATAAAATGATCAGTCACAGTGGTTTTGGTATTAGTAAAATTGAGCTGCAATCAATGGAATACGTTACAAATCTTAAATTAAAAGCTGTTACAGCCATTAAAGGTGGGTGATTGGGTGGTCAAGCCGTATTACAGTATTGTAGGAGACATTTCCAAAAACAACTCCATAAACACATGGGTACAAAATCTAAAATTATTTAAGCATCTTGAATTATTTTGTGTTTTCCAGATGTACCACTGCTCACACTGTGGGAAGAGTTTTACTAAAAGTAATCATCTTCACCGACACGAGCGGATCCACACAGGAGAGAAGCCGTATCACTGCTCACAATGTGGGAAGAGTTTTACTCGTCAGAGTAATCTCCAAAGACACGAGCGTATTCACACAGGAGAAAAACCATATTATTGTGAACAATGTGGGACAAGTTTTACTTGTTCGAGAAATCTCCAAATTCATGAGCGCATTCACACAGGAGAGAAGCCGTATCACTGCTCACAGTGTGAGAAGAGTTTTACTTGCCAGAGTTCCCTCCAACAGCATGAGCGCACTCACACAGGACAGAAGCCGTATCACTGTGGACAGTGTGGAGAGTTTTTTGCTCGTCCAGGTACTCTCTATCGACACGAGCGCATTCACACAGGAGAGAAGCCGTATCACTGTGGACAGTGTGGGAAGAGTTTTGCTCGTCAGAGTACTCTCCAAATACACCAACACATTCATACAGGACAGAAGCCATACTTCTGCGGACAATGTGGGCGTAGCTATACTAATTCAAGATCATTAAGGGGACACAAGTGCTCTAACATAAAGCCATCAGATCTTGACGTGAATTTGTCAAATTAATTTACATGTTTTTCTTTTTCACTTTTTAAAGGAAGGTAAAGAGACGTTCAGGCATAAAACTAATATACTGTATAATATATACATATCCCCGCGACCCGATAAACGGTTGAGGATGGATCTATATACATACACACACACACACACACACACACACACATATATATATATGTCCCCCAGTATTCCTGATATAGTTTTCAGGTTTACTGCAACCCTGACCAGGATACACACTTACACAGTAAGATCAATGAATGGATTTTTGTGTGTGTATGTGTGTATATATGTTCTTAAAAGAAGTAAGATGTTTGTATGACCTGCAAGTCTTAGAATTTTTACTGCAGGATCACTATCACAATCGTGGATATACATTGAATGGAGCATTGAGAGAGTACTGGTAATCAGGGGTCTGGGTTTGATGACCCGTTCACTTGAATAAATCACATGTTTAATAATGCACAAAGTTTATACTTTCCTTATTAATCAACAACAATTAAATAAAAACAAATACATGGGTTTTCTCATAGTTGTGTAATTTTCTTTTAAATATGTGAAATGTTACATTTATAAATTTTCAGATGCTTTGCTTTGACACTCACGGATAGGCTCATGCTTATTAATCATCGTTCATGTTTCTCCAACCTGAATAAAGTTTACCTGTGGGATATTTTTATTACTCCACAGGCTCTTCCTCCATGAAACTCTGAACTGTCCTCCTCCTCCCCTCTCTCAGAGACTGATGTCTCAAAACTCCTCCTGTTGCCATCCTACAACCTGTCCTTTAGACCCTTTCCCTTCTCCACCTTTTTCAGTCCATCTCTCCCACACTACTACCTGCACTCACACACATCTTTAACACCTCCCTCTCCACCGGCACAATCCCTACCTCGTTTAAGCAGGGCTGGGTTACCCCTCTCCTTAATAAAAAAAAAACACACACTTAACCCTGCTGCAGTTGACAACTACAGACCTTTTCTGTCCAAAATCCTTGAAAGATCTGTTTTTATCAACTCTCCACTTTTCTCACACTTAACAATCTCCTGGACACCAAGCAGTCTGCCTCCAAAAACAGTCACTCCGTGGAGACTGTTCTGCTTTCCGTCACTGAAGCCTTACGACTAGCAAGATCAACCTCAAGATTATCTGTCCTCATCCTACTCGACCTCTCTGCTGCTTTTCACACCGTGAATCCTCAGATCCTCCTGTCAACTCTCACCAGCCTGGGCATCACCGGAACGGCTCTGCGCTGTGTGGAATCCTATCTCCCAGACAGATCCTTCCAGGTATTGTGGAGGGAAAGGGTGTCTAAAACAAGCAACTCACAACTGGGGTTCCCTGGGGTCAGCTCTGGATTCACTGCTCTTTTCTATTTATACTACATCTCTGGGGCCTGTGATTGAGTCTCATGGCTTCTCATATCACTGCTATGCTGATGACATCCAGCTCTATATGTCCTTCCATGATCCCTTCATCTCTGCACGAATCTCTGCCTGCCTGTCTGATATCTCAAACTGGATGAGGGAACCCTGCCTGCCCCTCAATCAGCCTCAACCTCACCCTACAGCTTGGCTCAACTACATTCAACCCATACATACATACACTCAACCATATGTGTATGTCTGTCCCCTAAAAATAACTCAACACACAGCCATTAATGTCTAAATCGCTGGCAACAAAAGTGAGTACACCCCTAAGTGAAAATGTCCAAATTGGGCCCAATTAGCCATTTTCCCTCCCTGGTGTCATGTGACTTGTTAGTGTTACATGGTCTCAGGTGTGAATGGGGAGCAGGTGTGTTAAATTTGGTGTCATCTCACACTCCCTCATACTGGTCACTGGAAGTTCAACATGGCACCTCATGGCAAAGAACTCTGAGGATCTGAAAAAAAGAATTGTTGCTCTACATAAAGATGGCCTAGGCTATAAGAAGATTGCCAAGACCCTGACACTGAGCTGCAGCACAGTGGCAAAGACCATACAGCAGTTTAACAGGACAGGTTCCACTCAGAACAGGCCCCTCCATGGTCCACCAAAGAAGTTGAGTGCATATGCTCAGCGTCATAGCCAGAGGTTGTCTTTGGGAAATTGAGGTATGAGTGCTTTCAGCATTGCTGCAGAGGTTGAAGGGGTGGGGGGTCAGCCTGTCAGTGCTCAGACCATACGCCGCACACTGCATCAAATTGGTCTGCATGGCTGTCGTCCCAGAAGGAAGCCTCTTCTAAAGATGATGTACAAGAAAGCCTGCAAACAGTTTGCTGAAGACAAGCAGACTAAGGACACGGATTACTGGAACCATGTCCTGTGGTCTGATGAGACCAAGATAAACTTATTTGGTTCAGATGGTGTCAAGCGTGTGTGGGGCAACCAGGTGAGGAGTACAAAGACAAGTGTGTCTTGCCTACAGTCAAGCATGGTGGTGGGAGTGTCATGGTCTGGGGCTGCATGAGTGCTGCTGGCACTGGGGAGCTACAGTTCATTGAGGGAACCATGAATGCCAACATGTACTTTGACATACTGAAGCAGAGCATGATCCCCTCCCTTCGGAGACTTAGTCGCAGCGCAGTATTCCAGCATGATAACGACCCCAAACACACTAAAGAAGCTGAGGGTGAAGGTGATGGACTGGCCAAGCATGTCTCCAGACCTAAACCCTATTGAGCATCTGTGGGGCATCATCAAATGGAAAGTGGAGGAGCACAAAGTCTCTAACATCCACCAGCTCTGTGATGTCGTCATGGAGGAGTGGAAGAGGACTCAAGTGGCAACCAGTGAAGGTCTGGTGAACTCCATGCCCAAGAGGGTTAAGGCAGTGCTGGAAAATAATGGTGGCCACACAAAATATTGACACTTTGGCCCAATTTGGACATTTTCACTTAGGGGTGTACTCACTTTTGTTGCCAGCGGTTTAGACATTAATGGCTGTGTGTTGTTATTTTGAGGGGACAGCAGATTTACACTGTTACACAAGCTGTACACTCACTACTTTACATTGTAGCAAAGTGTCATTTCTTCAGTGTTGTCACATGAAAAGATATCATCAAATATTTACAAAAATGTGAGGGGTGCACTCACTTTTGTGAGATACTGTACGTTAACACAACCTTCAGTGGTTAAAACAACCAAAGTGAACGTCTTATTACTGGCTGCACGATAATACTGGTTCTCTCAGACAGGCTTGTTGTAATGCCGAGCTGAGATGGAAGCATGATCGTTTAACTGTGTCCTTTCAGATTTTTAAAGATTGTCTGTTTAAGTTTCAGAATGCAGCAAAGTCAGCTAGGTCTAGGTATTTCTCTGATTTAATCAATACACACTGTCATAGACCTAAGATTTTATTCACCACGATAAATTCAATAATTAATCCGAGTTGCCAATTCCATGGGGAATCCTTGGCTGAACGTTGAGAGATTTTTAAAATGTTTTTTGCTGATAAAGTAATAACCATTCATTCTTCCTTCACTTCGCAGTTCTCAGACCTGTCCCTGAATTCGTTGGTTATGCCGGTTTCCATTTTTCAATTTCAACATGTTTCTCTAAAGGAACTAGGTGATCTGGTTAACCAGATGAAAATAATGTCCACTACCCTTAATGTTGTTCCCTCTGTGATTGTGAAAGCAACTTTGGTCAGCTTTGCTGTGTGAAACATGCTATATAAATAAAATTTACTTACTTAGTGCATGAAGTGCGTATGGCTGTGAAATGTGGCGAAAAGATCATCCTATTATTCTGTCTTGAATTCATTCACAAAAAAAACTAACTAACTACCCGATGCTCCCTGGGATAGGTTCCAGGTTCCCCGTGACCCTGAAAAGGAGTAAGCGGTAGAGGATGGATGGATGGATGGATTCACCAGAATTGTGTTTTCAATCAAAGCCCTTTAAGCTTGCAAATCAGTGTCAAAATAACAGATAAGACTAATAAGGAATTGTACCAGGCTGGGCCTAGGGCCAGAAAATCATTAAGGTATAAGTGTGAATTATGGGACAAAGTAAAAACCCTGTCCTGATAAAACATTTAAGAAAATACAACTGAAAATTCACCACAAATTTAAGGTGACATATAGACATGAATAAGTAATTGTGGCAAAGAAGATTGATCTGTTTTTAATGAAAAAAGGCAAAACCCTGCCTAAGATGAGTACGCTGTGGAGAAAGGTATAAGAAGGCCTGTATGTGTTTATAATTCAGACTTTCTGCAGACTGTCTCACTTTATTGTTTCAATAAAGTTTATTTACTTTATGACATCCACAAACCCTCTGTCTCTGAAGTTTTTTGTTAGGTTGGAAAGATTGTTTGCCACAACACTATCTATCTGTCTATCTGTCTGTCTGTCTGTCTGTTTAACATTTGACCGATCTACAACATAACACATACTTTCAGGGAAAATACTCCGCATGATGTAGCATCCTTTTGCACTGGGTGAGGAAGAGTCTCACAGGTCCACTTTTCAACTGCACACCCCCTGCCCTTCATGGATGTCCTAATTAAAAAATTAACTTTATGAGAGTCAATAAAATCAATGTAAAGTACATACAGTATACAGTTAACATATAACTTTAATTAAATTGCTTAATTCGCTTTGGTACAATTTTCATGTTACATGGTCTATACATGTATAAGCTTGATAAACCAAACATAATTAATTTTACTTACTGTAGTACCAATTGCTTTCACCTGGTAATCACAACTGTTTAGCATATAAGTAGAACTGTGTGTGAGAGTTGGAGTAGAATAGAATAGACAAGACCGCAAGAGAGCGGAACACTTGAAAGGGGTAAACATAGACCCAGCCAATGAAGAGACCATGAGCTTCAATGAAGTGATACTGTTTAAAAGAACTGTTAAAAAGTAATTTATAAAGTACCTTTTAGGGGTTCCAAATATGAAGCACATATTGAACCTTTTGTTCGATGAGATCAGATTTGAAAAGAATGACTAGATATGTTACAAGCGTGAACATGTTGGAATTTTATACTAAGAGTTTTTAAAATTGTTCACATACTTGTGAAAATTGTACTAAAGTAAATTTTAAAAAATTGTAATACTAACAGTAACAGCACCTTGTGGACTCAAAGCATTTCGTCAGCTTCCAAGGAGTTGCTTTCAAAGGAACCAGCAGGATTGTCCTCTGCTGTTTCCGATAAATCATCTAAAAATTTTACACCCCCAACACATGCCGAACTGTCACATTACAACTTTTGGTCCGTCATCATCTTTATGCTAAAATGTGTTAATATATCAGTTATTTGTTTTTCAAGCTCACCATGAGCATCCAGTGATGGCGTTCATCCACAATTCTCAAAATAAGGTTGAACCTTATTAGGATCAATCTGAAACATAAACTGTACATAATCTTCTGCACTCACAATATTATAGTATTATTAGTAATTGGCTTTATTACAACTACATGCAAGCATACACATCTGTTTTTTTTATCTTCAATTTGGTCTTTTAATTTTTCCAGATTTCAGACATTTCAAATGAATCTACAAACAAGACCTACTCCTGATGGGTCTTGTTGTATCTTCTCACAAGAATGAATGAATATGACTTCACAACCTTGGAATAAAAAGTACATATTACATTTACATTTATTATATTTATTCACTTAGCAGACGCTTTTATCCAAAGCGACTAACAAATGAGAAAAGTACAAGCAAAGTGATATATCTAACAGAGAACAATACAAGTAGTGCTACCATACAAGATCCATTAATTGAGTTCCAGAAGAAGCAAAGTGCACAGAGTAGAGGTGGAAAGTGCAAATATATATAATGTTTTTTTTTGTTTTTTTTTCTGCGTTGGTTAGGTGTTGACGGAAGAGGTGGGTCTTTAGCTGTTTTTTGAAGATGGTGAGAGATTCTGCGGTCCGGATTGAGATTGGAAGTTCATTCCACCACTGAGGAACAGTTACTGTGAAGGCTCTGGAAAGGGACCTTGCGCCACACTGAGTGGGAACTACTAAGCGTCGGTTGCTAATCGATCGCAGATTCTGTGAGGGAACATAGGCCTTCAGGAGAGAGTTGAGGTAGGAGCGTGCTGTTCCTGACAAGGTCTTGTAGGTGAGCATCAAGGGCTTGAATTTGATGCGGGTAGCTACAGGAAGCCAGTGGAGGGAGAGGAAGAGGGGTGTGACATGGGTTCTCCTGGGCTGGTTGAAGACGAGGCACGCCGCAGCATTCTGAATCATCTGAAGGGGTTTGATGGAGCTGGCTGGGAGGCCTGAAAGCAGTGAGTTGCAGTAGTCCAGTTTAGAGATAACAAGAGCCTGGACCAGTATCTGTGTAGCCTGTTCGGTGAGGTAGGGTCGGATTTTCTTGATGTTGTACAGGATGAACCTACAGGACCTTGCAGTTGTTGAGATGTGGTCTGTAAAGGTCAAGCTGTCATCAAGAATCACCCCAAGGTTCCTGGCCGTCCTGGTTGGCATGAGTGTGAGTGAGCTGAGCTGTACAGTGAGGTTGTGGTTGATTGAGGGACAACCTGGGATGACGAGAAGCTCAGATTTTGCCAGGTTGAGCTTAAGATGGTGTTCCCTCATCCAGACCGAGATGTCCGACAGGCAAGCAGAGATGCGTGCAGGGACGGATGGATCGTCAGGCTGGAAGGACAAATAGAGTTGGGTGTCATCAGCATAGCAATGATATGAGAAGCCATGAGATTCAATCACCTGCCCTAGAGATGTAGTGTAGATAGAAAAGAGGAGTGGACCCAGAACTGACCCCTGTGGAACGCCAGTTGTGAGTTGCTGAGTTTCAGAAATACCTCCCCTCCATGATACCTTGAAGGATCTGTCAGAGAGATAGGATTCCACCCAGCGCAGAACCGTTCCAGTGATGCCCAGGCTGGAGAGAGTTGACAGTAGAATCTGATGGTTCACAGTGTCGAAAGCAGCAGAGAGGTCAAGTAGGATGAGGACAGATGATCTAGAGGTTGCTCTTGCTAGATGTAAGGCTTCAGTGATAGAAAGCAGAGCAGTTTCTGTGGAGTGGTTGCTCTTGAAGCCAGACTGCTTGGTGTCCAGGAGGTTGTTCTGTGTGAGGAAATTGGAGAGTTGATTAAAAACGGCTCTTTCAAGAGTTTTGGAAAGAAAAGGGAGGAGGGAAACAAGTCTGTAGTTGTCAGACTTGAGAAAAGCAGGGTTAAGTGATGGTTTATTAAGCAGTGGGGTAACCCGGGCTTGCTTAAATGAGGTAGGGTATGTGCCAGTAGAAAGGGATGTGTTAAAGATGTGTGTGAGTGCAGGTAATAGTGTGGGAGAGATTGACTGAAGAAGGTGAGAAGGGATGGGGTCAAGAGGACGGGTTGTGGGATGGCTAGAGAGGAGGAGTGTAGAGACATCAGTCTCTGAGAGGGGAGAGAAGGAAGTCAGTTGGGAGTTACATGGAGGAGGAGTGGGTCTATGCAGGTCTGGGGTTGAGAACTGGTTCCTGATTGATGTAACCTTGTTGGAAAAGAAAGTGGCAAAGTCATCTGCAGTGAGAGAGGTAGGGGAAGGGGGAGGATGGGGACAGAGAAGAGAGGAAAAGGTTTTGAAGAGAATGCGGGTGTTGGGAGAACTATCAATCTTCTCTTGGTAGTATGTGGCTCTAGCAGTGGAGATGCTATTGGAAAAAGAGGAGAGAAGTGTCTGGTAATTGGTTAGGTCATTTGGGTTGTTTGATTTGCGCCATTTCCTTTCAGATGCTCTTAGTTTGGCTCGGTTGTTACACAGAGCTTCTGAGAGCCAAGGGCTAGAGGGTGATGTGCGAGCAGGTTCGGAGGTTAGGGGGCATATGCTGTCAAGAGAAGATGTCAGAGTGGAACATAGCATGTCTGTTGCGGTGTTTAAGTCAAGTGAGGAAAGGTGGCTATTGGAGGGAAGTATGGTTGTGACAACGGAGGAGAAATGTGAGGGGGAAACGGAGCGAAGATCTTGCAAAGATAACATGTATATGCTGAAATGTTAAAACTGTATTGTCAGGTGAACAAAATGTTGTGGCTGTTACTATCTATAATAACTGGCTTCAATTTTAACTTGACAAAAAGTTACAAAATTCTCAGATCAAATCAGGTAGAAAGTGCTGTTAAACTGTGCCTTTTACTTTTTACAGGGCCATTCTTACCTCACTCTCCAGCTCTTGATTGGGGGTAGTTCTTGCTATGTCCCACCAAAAAAAGATTATACAGTCCTATTCTTGAGAGAAACACACAGGGACACTTCCCATCCCAAGCGTCTTTTATGTATGCAGATAATACATAAAGATATTTGTCTTAAATAAATAAATACATACATATATTTTATCTAAAAATAAAGATCTGGTTATTTCTGAAGCTCTTGTGTACTCTGGGGAACTTTCATGTGATTTGGTGGTGGTAGTGGAGACAGTGGAGGTGGTGGAGGAGGTGATGTCTTCTGTAGGGGGCTGTCTTCTCCAGATTAGATTTTTCAATGTACAGGGGACTGTCTTGTATTAGGCCTTTTCTCCATCCACCTATCCACCTTCAATAACTATATGGTGCTGAGATCCATCTTTTCACACTGAGGACAGCTGACTATTACATGAAGTACAAACATTCACTGTTGAGCAAGAAGGTAACACAATACATTAAGAGACAGGGGGGTGTAAACTTTTGAACAGGATGATCGGTGTAAATTGTTATTATTTTGTCTTCTGGGAGACATGTAAATACCTTACTTAGCTTCTGAAACGCAGTACTAAATGAAAAAAACAATATCTTTGAACAAAATAATAACAATTTACAACAGCTCATGTTTCCCAGATGCTGAAAACAGTTTTTTCCAGATTCAGAATTAACAATGACAATAACAATGAGTGGTGAGTGACAATGGTCCTCAGTTTTCCGGCGCCGAATTTCAAGAACTGGCCAAATTACTGGATTTCAAACATATCACCTCAAGCCCTCACCACCCTCAGGGACATGGACATGCAGAGAGAGCAGTACAAAGAATCGCAAAGAAGAACTTAAAGCAGATGTCGTGAATAATTCAACCTTTTTAGCCTAAATCAAAAACTTCAGAGACAGAGAGTTTAGTAGATGTCAAAAAGTAAATAAACTTTATTGAAAACCAATAAAGTGTGACAGTCTGCAGAGAGTCCGAATTATGCAAGCACACACAGCATTTTATATATAATATGTATACCTTTCTCCACAGCCTTTGTAGGTGGGGTTTTGCCTTTCCTCGTTGAAACAGACCAATCTTTTATGCCACAATTAAATATTCATGTCTATGCATTATCTTAAATTTGTTGAGCATGCGCAGTTAGTTGTTTTTCTTAAAAAGGTTTTACGAGGTTTGTGTGTCCTGACCCTGACTCCCTTCTTAGGCCTCAATGAGCATCTGTCTGTCTCTATCGGTTGTCCCCGCTGATATCTACCTCCTTTCCAGAGGCCCTCTCCTAACTCCCTAATTGGTATCTGGCCTCAAGGTTATTTACTTACATACGCAAATATCTACTGGCAATTTATTGCTGTGCAGAAATGTGCCAGCTAATACAGAAGAACAATTATTGTACACTAAAACACAGAGTTCATTCAACTCAAATCCACTCAGAATATAACTTGATCAAACATTGTTCTATTGATTTAGATTATGCTTCTAACTGTTGATTATACATGTAGATTATGTTTTTTAACCAATATTGATTATACGATTATGCTCAAGTAATAATTCTAAATGTTGGTTATATATTGGATGCACTTCATTAACATATCCGAATGTTAGGTACACATATTGTTTACACTTCATAGATATTTTCTATACAGACAGACCCTCTAACAACTCTTGCGTGCTATCGATTGACCCCCTGTGTCACCACTGGTGTCAGTCCAGCTGAACTTCTGATGGGCAGAAAGATAAGAACTACTCTGCCCACCCTGGAGAAAAATCTTCAACCCAGTTGGCCGAACAGAAAGAAATGAAAGAAAAAGACAGACAAGCGTACTATTGTCAGACTGAAGCTGTAAATAAATATCTTTATATTTATGTCTGAAGGTTTCATTTAATTGAGGTTTGGTTTATAAGAATGATTTTTTCTGTTCTGTTTTAACTGACTTGTTAGTGTTTTCTGACTTTTTAATTTGTTTTCGGATTTGCCATTGTGTTTATCATTTTTTTAATTATTATTTGTTATTTGATTTGCACTTCTCGGCCACCGTACTGTCCCGCTTAAACCCATTCAAACAGGTTGAAGGCGCGGACTAATTTGGAACTATTGAGTGCTACATGAACCACGTGACTGCGTTACGGCGAGATCAAAGCGTGTCGCAACTCCTTTTCAACGGCGCTGGGCGAATCGAACATGGCGGCACTGGTTTAAAGCACACTGCGCATGCGCTTCATTCCTACACGCTCAACCCCCCCCCCCCCCCCCTCTCTCTCTCTCTCTGTGTGTGTGTGTGTGTGTGTGTGTGTGTGAGAGAGAGAGAGAGAGAATGGGACGAGGTGGCAGATAAAGAACCAAACACACACCCTGACGCTTTAAATCCGGTTCTGTTCAAACCGAGATCACTTCACGGAGCCTTTTAACATCCCGAACTCACCAGACCGGAAGTGAGGGACTCTGTGGAAACCGTTAGGTAAGTAAATAAATTAAATACTAATAATAACAATAATAATCCAAATCAATTCTGCTGTGCTGGTTTATGTAGCTCATAGCTGATAGCGCTTAGCTGTGTTACACTCTAAAGCGTCCCCCGCACCCCAGGTCTACATAGCATGTGCACACAGTTACACCACAGTTTATAAATCTATATAAAAGATGTATCATGTTCTAACCTTTAGTTTGGGTTAGTGAAGAGTAATAAAAGTGTGAGTATCGATGGAATTGAATATACACCACAAGACAGGAACACAATTACACCGTAAGACACAACAGCCAGAACAAAAGAAAAAGAGAACAAGAAACAAAAAGTCCACAAGGAGGAAGAAGCAAGAGATGAAAAACAAACGTGTATTGATACAGAATCCGTTTATCATTCCTTCTTTTCATATTCTAATAAATGACCCAGAAGTGACTTGTTTCTTTATTTGTTGTACAGGATAAAGATATTTTTACTGAAAAGCATGCCCAGTTATTAAAATGTAGTTGTAGTAGTAGTAGTAGTAGTAATAATAATAATAATGATAATAATAATAATAATAATAATAATAATAATAATAATAATAATAATAATAAAGACACTAAAGACAAATAACAATAAACAATAAAGACACAGCAGACACTATAACTACTGTTCGCTCCCGTGGTAAATAAAAAGGATAACATATAACTGACACGTCACTTCCAAGTCAGGAGAACATTATCTGTCTATGATATTACTTTTATTGCACCTGTGGGAATTTGCATGTGAAGCCAGGTTTAGATTATTGTCATCATGCAACAGTCCCAAATAAAATGATTTGCTGCAATCTGTAGCTCCAATTCATCCATTTTATGGGTTATTGATCTGGCATTGGTGAGAAAGATACTTGGAAGCGGTGATTTATGTGGTTGCTTCTGTAGCCTAGTAAGCAGGCCTTCATGGCATCCTCATGTTTGTTTTGTGTCCCTCCTTCTGCGTCGTTGTTTCCACGGAGACCCTGGTGTTCTTGCCTTGACCTCTGGTATGTTGTGAGTCCACTGAAAATCACTTGTTAAAGATAACTTACAATGAAAACTGTAAAAAATAAATAAATAAATAAAAATAATAATAATAAAGTCCTGACGACTGTAAACATAGTTTGTAATACAAGTCTCGACCCACATAAAAACAAATACAAAACACCGAACTGGAGAGCAAAAAGCTGTTGCATCCACACGTGCAACCTTCAGCATGAACTACCTTATTTAAACCTTTCTGGTTAGTTTCACGCTAAAAGTCTTTGAAAATGTAATTCAGGAGTAAGTGCTTGATTTTTTTATTAGAAAATATTTTGATTATATCACTTTAATTATGCACATTTTGTTATACCTTGGGGGAAAAAATTCATTATTCGTTGTTCATTTGTGTGATAATTTCCCTTCTTTAATTGCTGTTGTATAGCTGTATGTTTTGTTTGTTGCTGTAATAAAGATTAAATTGTATGGAAACTAGTTTCAGGTGTTCCACCTTGGTTGTAAAGCCCTGTTTGCATTGCATTAGTTTTACCCATGGATTTGGAGTAATGTGTAATGTAATTATTACCAGAGTATCTCTGGGATTTTAGTCCCATCCGAATCTGTAATGTCAGTCACTTTTTATGGATTGAATGTGCTGGGATCTGGAAACATTACTCTGTAAGTTGCCTTCTGTAAACTGACCAGGAGAAGTTTCACTAGTTGATGTCATGTCTTATGTTACAAAAACTAGTTGTTTAGATTGAGTTACCTGTATTCTCCACCAAATACGTAGAAAACACTAGCAGATCTGCTTGAAGGGGGAAATTTGGCTAATTTAGGTTTGATCAACTATTCGTCCAGTAAGAAGTTGACCTTGGCGTATTCATTAATTATGCATTAGATGTTACCTCGGTGTCCATTGGCAATAATATTCTAAATACAGTGGGACATTTTTTTAAGAGCATGTAGCAAGATCTGCAATTCAAAGCATTAGACGTTTGTAAACAATGACACGTATGTTTAAGAATAAACAAGATTTTATTAAACTTTTCTATGACACAGAAGCTAATCTACCACTAATTACACTAAACTAATTTAACACAGGCGCGCGGACGCGCGCACACACACACACACACACACACACACACACACAGCCACAGCCACTTACTAGTTTGCAGTGTAACTTTTAAATTAGCAATGGTACGATGGATTGTTTGGATTGTTCACCTGTTAGTTAACACATTTATGTACTGTATTCCCATACATATTAAAAAATAATGTATTGATGGCTTTGTAATTCATTTAGGGATGGATGAGGGAAAATGTATTTAGTTGCATTTGTTTCTGACAGGAGTTGGAAGGATCTAGCCGTCAGTTATTTAGTGCTGGATGTATTTTGTCTGTCTTCTTAGCAATAGGTGGTATCTTTGAGCTAACAAAGCACGCCTTAAAGTTGTTGCTCTTTCTGAAATATGCCTTTTTCTTCTCCTCAGCAAAAAGACGTTTTGCCAAAACGAAAATTAGCAAGACCTTTTACGGCAGATTTATTTATCTCAGGAGTCAGCTTGTGAACACCGACAGGAAACCCTGTGAAAATGAAACCCAGTGAAAATAGTTATTTTCTACTTTAAAATAAATAAACCAATAAAATAAACGACACAGTAGTGTTTTTATTCTTTTATTTTTAAATATAATAAAAATACTTATTACATATAATATATAAGCACAATAGTCAATAAACATGACCAGCAGATGTTTGTGTTCTATTTATCAACTAATACAATAATGATATAATATTATTATAATATAACAATATAATAATGTCCATGACAGTTCTCTCTGCATGGTATTTACGTCAGCATCCGAATTCACTCACTCATTTTCATTCACTTCTTCCCCATTTAGTGGAATCAACTGTCAAATGCTTTGAAGCTCTGATACTCTGTGTAACATCACTAAAGGTGAGTTCACCTGAAACTTCCCACCTGAGCTGCTCAGTTAACAGGTTAGCGGAGATTCTGGAGTCATGAATCTCTGTATTTTTCTTCCAGTGTCCTGATTCTTTACACCTTGTATAATGAAGTCCAAGTCGAGACGGCACTCTGTAGTACGATCTCCACATACTCCTGCTGCTACTGGTTCAAAGGTAAAGTTTAGTCATGTGTCTGGTTTCTCTTTTCATTTTTAAACTCTGAGAACTTATTTATAATTGAGTAACCATTACAACTCTATATACAACAAGCAGAAAACTTGACGTCGCCAGTTAGTCTCTTTTGATATTACTTTATGACAACAGTGTTACCACGTCTTGGTAAAGTTTCTTTTTTAATATAATCTTGGCTAACGGTCCAGAAACGTCATGGCCATGTCTTCAAAAAACGTCACTAACTAGTCCCATTGAGAAGGTTGTGAGGACATGGTACTCTGCTATCCAGATAACTTTCTGTCATTTTATCTTTGTTGAGATGCCATTTGGATTTAATATGGGAAATTTACTAAATGTATCAAACATTTTACTTAAGTAAATGAATCGATGTCTGAATTTTGTTATCTTTTGATGTTATTCGTCATACATCAGTGGCAAATATCTGCCAGCCAAAGGGCAATTTACAACAACTACCAAACATTTTTGCTTAGTAAATGGTGATTATTCATAATATTATATCTTTCTAAATGAGATTTTTTAATGAAGGCACGAGACTTCTCTTTGAATTTTAAATTCTTAGCAGTGCGCAGAATCGGATTTTTGGAATTCTGTGCATGCGTCTAATTTTGCCAGTAACCGTCGAATTCCAACGGATGCTAATGAAAAGGTAAGCACTATAAATCTACCTTTATTCATGAATTTTGTCCATTTAACGATTGTCACTCTAGTTGTGGATTGTTTTATTTTTATGTCTTTAAAACTTCATTTCGTAATTAAAGGCCCTATTTTGTTAATTTTGCGTATGAAGGAAAGACTTGTGCGGTGCCTGAGGTTTAAATTGGCCACTTAAACTAAACTATTTCACATTTTCTGAACTTCAACATTAGTCGAGTGTTAATTATATATTATGACGGTCACTTGCGTTTGGTACATGAAGTTCACAAGAGCTTGTGCATATGTGTCAGGCTTGAATATGTTGAAGATATTTTTTTTAAGTGAGCGACACGATTATAGTCGCCAAAATCAACATCTTATTTCTTTATGGAATGTTGCAGTGTTAATTATAAATGATTTATCTGTACACATAAATATAAAAAAAAAATCCGTCACAATACGGAAGTAAGAGTCGGTCCGTTGCATGCTGACTTTAAGCCAACGCTCTTGTTTAAAGGGGAAATGAAGCATTTAATCATATTAACATGATTTACTAAATAGATTTCCAAACTGACCAACAGTTATATAACAAACATGATATATCTATAGAATTTTCACAGTTGTGTAAGGTGTAATTGTGGTTAAGTTATAATAAAGTAGTTGGAGAAAAACTTGAACAAAAACTTAAAAAATTGAGTCGCGATATTTTATCTTTGCAATTAATTTAATGTAAAATGATGAATGCATATAGTAATATTTTACCAATTCCTATAAATTTAAGTACTTACTTAAGAATAGCAAGTCATTCACATGTTGATTTGTTGCTGTTTGTTTCCACTGCAGTTCTTTCAGACACTCTATTCCACTGTAGATAAGACATTTATGAAGTTTGCATTTATTATTAACTAATTAACGAATATATTTATTGAATAGTATAATAGTATACAAGTTTTTAATTTTTTTAAGTATATATTTCTCGTTGCAGAAGAAATACCCCATTTTATTATTAACTATCACTGTTAATCAGATGTGCATAATTATTTTAGTAAATTAAGCTTCATCATTTTCACCTACTTGAAAGGCCAGTTTGGGTCAAAAAAGAGTCCCTGTTATGTTAAAATGAACCTAATGTGTAGTTAATTTCGGTAAAACTAACATGTACTTTTCATTTTCAGCAGCAGGACCAGAGACAGGCTGCACAGCAGCAACAACATGACCAAGATGATGATGATGACTTGTACTTTTTGAAGAATGAGGCTTTTTTCCTTTGGTTGTGTTAATTTATTAATTTATAGGTGCATCTAAAAAATGTAAATAAAATTTGTGTATATATAATTTAATTAAAAGTATATTGAATATATGATTTAATTCAAAAAGTAGAACTTTCATATATTCTAGATTCATTACACATAAAATGAAATATTTCAATCCTTTTTTTTTGTTTTAATCTTGATGATTACGGCTCATGGAAATAAAAAATCCAGTATCCCAGTGACTAGATGACGCCTGTATATGGTCATTTGGACGTACTCGCTATGTTCCAGCAACGTTCTATGAAATATGTTGTTGCCACGACGTATACAGGGCTTACAAGGTAACGTGGCTGGAACGTTATTTGGTACGTCGTTGTTTACGTCTTCACAATGTAACTGTGTTAGCTCGGTTCAGGTCAGGGCTCACACTTTGTGCCATTTAGATTATTAATAAAGGAACTGATTTCATTTCATGTTTCTGTTGTAAATTCTGAAACAATTAGCAGATTAGCAAACCAAAAGACACGCCTGCTGTTAGCTAGCTAACTAAAGTTCATTAGATGGAAATGTGTAGCACTTGCTCCATTTGTTGGATAGTGTCGTGGAATCTTGGTAAATGGTCTGCATTTGTATAGCGCTTTTATCCAAATCGCTTTACACAGTGTCTCATTCACCCACACATACCAGTGGTAGCAGAGCTGCCATGTAAGGTGCTAACTTCGCATCGGGAGCAGCTTGGGGTCCAGTGTCTTGCCCAAGGACACTTCGGCATGTGGAGTCATGTGGGCTGGGAATCGAGCCGCCAAGCCACACTGAGCCACACACTACCACCTGAGCCACAGCCGCCAAACTGTCTTGTTCATCCTGGCTCTTATAAAATGATCAGTCACAGTGGTTTTGGTATTAGTAAAATTGAGCTGCAATCAATAGAATTACATTACAAACATAAAATTAAAAAGCTGTTACAGCCATTTAAGGTGGGTGATTGGGTGGTCAAGCCTTATTACAGTATTGTAGGAGACATTTCCAAAAACAACTCTATAAACACATGGGTACAAAATCTAAAATTATTTAAGCATCTTGAATTGTTTTGTGTTTTCCAGACGTACCACTGCTCACAGTGTGGGAAGAGTTTTACAAAACGTCTTCATCTCCACCGACACGAGCTCAGGCACACAGGAGAGAAGCCGTATCACTGCTCACAATGTGGAAAGAGTTTTACTTGTCAGAGTTCTCTCCAAAGACACGAGCGCATTCACACAGGAGAGAAGCCGTATCACTGCTCACAGTGTGGAAAGAGTTTTACTTGTCAGAGTGGTCTCCAAATACATGAGCGCATTCACACAGGAGAGAAGCCGTTTCACTGTGGACAATGTGGGAAAAGTTTTAGTTGCCAGAGTAATCTCCAAATACACAAGCGTATTCACACAGGAGAGAAGCCATATCACTGTGGACAGTGTGGGAAGAGTTTTACTTTTCAGGGTGGTCTCCAACAGCATGAGCGTATTCACACAGGAGAGAAGCCATATCACTGTGGACAGTGTGGGAAGAGTTTTAATTGCCAGCATAATTTCCGACGACACCAGCGCATTCACACAGGAGAGAAGCCGTATCACTGTGGACAGTGTGGGAAGAGTTTTCCTTCCCAGCGTAATCTCCGACGTCACCAGGACATTCACACAGGAGAGAAGCCGTATCACTGTGGACAGTGTGGGAAAAGTTTTAGTTGCCAGAGTAATCTCCAAATACATGAGCGCATTCACACAGGAGAGAAGCGAAATTACTGCTCACAGTGTGGGAAGAGTTTTACTTGTCAGAGTGCTCTCCAAATACACATGCGCGTTCACACAGGAGAGAAGCCGTTTCACTGTGGACAGTGTGGGAAGAGTTTTACTCATCAGGGTAATCTCCAACAGCATGAGCGCATTCACATAGGAGAAAAGCCATATCACTGTGGACAGTGTGGGAAGACTTTTACTCATCAGAGTTATCTCCAACAGCATGAGCGCATTCACACTGGAGAGAAGCCGTATCACTGTGCACAGTGTGGGAAGAGTTTTACTCAACACAGTACTCTCCAGCAACACAAGCGCATTCATACAGGACAGAAGCCGTACTTCTGCGGACAATGTGGACGGAGCTATACTCATTCAAGGTCTTTAAGGACACACAAGTGCACTAACGTGAAGCCATGAGACCTTGAAATGTGAATTTGTCAAATTAAGATGCATGTTTTTTATTTTAATTTTTTAAAAGGAGGTAAAGAGATGTTCCAGCATAAAACTATAATAATATAGTATTTGTCATGGACTGTAGTATTCTGTTGCATGGGACTTTAGTGCTTACTCTCTGGGTTTTAGCAGAATTCATGATTTTACGTTGTTTCACTGTTTTCCCCCCAAACGCTACAATACCAAGCATGGACTACACATTTAACCAGTGAGAATGCCCACTTTAATCAACATCAGACATCTGACAGCTCTGCTCTTTTGTTTGCTGTCAAACGGTTGAGCACTGCCGTGTGTGTGTGCAAAATCCGCCGAAAACTCCCACACAACGTTAATACTGTGGTTAAAGTGTTTAGATGTCTATAATGCACGTTGATAATGCGACTAACATAGGAGTACTCCATGTCTTAATTCAATTTGTGTTTACCTTAATGTAAAGTCATACTCGAAGTAATCAATAACTGTTTACATGGTAGTTTCTTAATCAGAGTATTGTCTTAATTGAGTTAATTTCTGATTATTGTTGTCCATCTAAATGTATTGTACGAGTTCACTGTGAGTTCACAAGTTCCTCATAGAAGATCAGGTTGCCTACTGATCACACTTTATCAATATGTTCTATAACTCTGTGTGTTCTGGAAATCTAAATAAATGATATAAATGGGATAAATGGCACTCATCCAAGCCATCAAAGATAAATGGAACCTTTTTCAAGCTGGAAATGTCAGTTTCTTTTAACAGGCATGAAGGAGCTCCATCAGACTCGACTTTTGGTCTGTCATCAAATTCAGCTCTCATAAAGAATGTGGAATCATAAGGTAGATGTCCTGATTTGCTTTCCTTTCAATCCAGTCAAGAATGAACTTCTGCACAGAGACTGGTTTTCCAATGCCAGTGACTCCCTTTGTCAGCACAGTTCTGATGGGTTTGTCTTCTTCAGATAAGAGCTGAAAGATGTCATTGCATGTGATTGGTGTGTCCTGTTGTTCTCCTAGATGCTGCCTCAATCTGTCTCACCTCATGTTTATAACTGTCATCTCCACTGTGTCCATCTGTGATGTAGAGCTCTGTGTAGATATAATTCAGGAGTGTTCAGGCATGACCCACAATCTGCTGCTGTAAATAAATTTCAATGAACATACAAGTTAAGTCTGATAAAGTTTCAGTGTTTGAATGAAGTAGTAATAAACCAGTGTGAAGTAGTAGGTGTGATGAGACACAGCTCACATAATTAGTCTTTAACATCACAATTCTTGTGACAGGTTAACACACACAGGCAAATCTTTTTTCTTTTCTTTTTTTTTTAACATAAATTTTAGAGGGTTACATTTGCCTTGCCTTATTGTGGTTTTATCCTGGATAATTGTGTCTACTACTTTGTTGGGAGCATTCCTGAAAAGTTAACCTCTGGAACCTTAATTTCTGCCAGAGAGAATTTCGCCACTCTTAAGGCTGCCTGCATCTGTTTGATGTCAGTGTCTTTGGCATTCTGTGCTGGACTGTTAATCCCTAACGCCAAAATAACATGTTCCATGTCAGTGGAAACTGTGTTTATGTTAATTACAGCCTCCATGTGTCTGAACATGGCCCCAGATAGCTTTCTATTTGGAGGTCGGGATTCTTAAAAGGTGGAATTTGACAGATTGGAGTTCCTGATAATCAGCCATTTTTTAACGGACGGTCAACTTCCGTTTGATAATTTTTCTGGACGTGTTTAGGTGTCTGCTTGGCCGTCCTCCTGTGAGTCACATTGTACTCCAGCAGGTGTGTTCAAAAATTGTGGTCTGCCAGACTGCTGAGGAGACTCATTGCGGTAAGTGGGGGCTGTCTTCATATGGCTGCCATATTTAACTATAATCTGCACAGGAAAGGACTCTCCCTCCCTGTGCATGGTGTTGGGCTTGGTGACTGTGTAGGCATAGGAGAGTGCTCTCTCTCCCCATGCACGATGTTCAGTGCTGCGGTAGGAACAAGGCAGAGGCCAGACTGTACCCTGAATGGGATGCCTGCGTCCATGTATTACCACCGTCTGTTGCTCTAGATGTGAAAATAAAAGCAAGGATTTTTTAGAAAGTTGAAAAGTAAGAATAACTCAATTTGTATTGTTTTCTTTTTGGTAACTTGTATTAAATAAATGTGAATCTAAAATAAAAATTGTTTTTTTAAAAATATGTATATATGCAGAAAATTGAAAAATGAACAAGCTGTTGCAGTGTTTCGGTTCTGTTGGAACCTTCTTCAGGACCTTAAACTGTAGTTAAGTAAGGAGCTTGGGTTGGAACAGGTTAGGTTTAAAGGGGCCAAAGTTTAAGGGTTATATTTAAGGTTTGGTGTTAGGATTAGGGTCAAGATTTATAGGAGAGGTTTAAGTATTAAGGTTAAGGATAGTTAGGTGTTGGGATCAGGGCCAAGATTTTTAGGTAAAGGGTAAAGCTGTGTGTCTTGGGGTAAAGGTTAAGATTAGTTTTTAGGTCTAGGACTAGCATTTTAGGGATAGGGGTAAGCTATAGGTCTTAAGGTGAAAGTTAGTGTAAGGTGTTAGGGCCATGGCCAAGATTTTTAGGGGCAGGGTAAAGCTTAGCATATTGGGGTGAAGATTAAGATTATGGGTGGGGTGAACATTGTTTGTGCAGGTGTAAATGTGAGGGAGAGCAGAACGAGGGTGAGCCAGTAGGGTTGGAGGTTAGGCACAATTGTTCCCCCATCACAATAATCCATTGCATGTTTGAATAAGGAACCAAGGAGAGCTTGATAAGTTGTCAGATATTTCAGATGACTGTGGGTTCTTATATGCTGGTCTAATGTTTAGATTGGTTTTGGGTTAGGGTTAGGGGTTAGGGTTAGGGGGGTTAGGGTTAGGGTTAGGGTTTAGGGTTAGGTTTTTGAATTATTTATTTCTTACTTAAAGTCCCCTGATTCAGGTTAAATGTGCACTGGCACATCTCCATCTTCCTTCTCTTTTGTCATTTGTAATATTCTCAGTGTTTTATTCTGTCTTTTGTGTATGAGGAA
>NC_030433.2:10000-12500 GCF_001660625.3 Ictalurus punctatus
GACTGGCGAACAGATGGTAGGGTAAGAGCGGTCTAGGTTATGGTGATGTGGTTGATGATTGTTGTTTTCACCAGACACTGTTGAAGTCTGCTCACCGGAAAGGTACAAAATGAAGGCTTGGCACAATAGATTTGCTGTTTTAGGAGACCATGAGCAAAATGGGGAAGGGGAAAATACACAAACACAAGCATCACCAAGCAAACACAACACATTTGATAAAACACTGACAAAAACATACTTCAAGTTAATACAAGCCACACACCACATGCAGATAGTGGAACACTCCCTGCACACAAAACAACCATCCGGCTGGTATGCATAAACAGGTCAATAAACTCACAATTCATAAAACCAGCATCACCTAACCTAATCACACAACCACACAAAAAATCAAGCAAAACACACTCACATGGATGAACAATAACATGCTCATCTTACAGGAACATTACACACAAGTTACACATAACCTTATGGATGACATACAGATTTTCGGGGAATTGGAATGGACAGTGGCGGTGAAATGGGCCAGACATAGGTTTAAACAAAAACTGACAGACAGCGTGCTAGAGTTCTGTAAAGATAACATACAACACAATCAGCTTCTTCACATAAATCGGGCCCAATTTCACACGCCACTGCCCTTCAAAGGGCCGGTTCTCCAAAGGCACAGATTTACAATCCGCCTATTGAGCACACTTTGAATAATGTTATCCAGATCCACCATTTACAATCTAACTCGCCCATATCTGTTGCCCCGTTAGCAGGACTTGGACACCGACACGGGCAAATCAAAGTCCAGGCCCAAGTCCACGCCCCAGAGGTGAGTCCAGACACACACCCCAAACTTAAACGGGATAGAGTCCCGGTAAAAATGAATCTACCTAATCTCTCTCAGGTCCGGCCAGCAACCACGCCTGTGGGGGAGGATGACGATACAGATGGCGCCACTGTTAACACAAAGAGGATAAGGATGACAAAGGGTATTGAACGGAGTGAATCTCGTGCTGAAACCCGCTCTGAATCCGCCCCTCCTGAACATATCACAGTGGCAAAATCTGATAGAGTATCCTCGGACTCCACAGACGATGGGCTTTTAGATATCATCGATTTAGATAAAAAACCAAACCGACATATCAACACCGATAGGAAAGCGATAGATTGGTCCATCAACATTCGAAAACCCATAGTATTCATGGGGGACTCCAATCTCAGTCGGATCCCTGTAATCAAAAACCCAAACACACAAGTCGACAGCTTTCCGGGGGCCAATTTTCTACACATGGCCAAAATCCTGCAAAAACAAAATCCACATCCACTGGTACACAAGGTAATCCTGTCCGGGGGTTTAAATAACAGGGGACAACATCCACATAAAACGGCCATAAAACAACTGCAGTGCCTTTGGAGAACGGCTCAATCGATATTCCCGAATGCCACAATAAACACACCGGTTATTCAATTCTCAGAATCCTTACCTCTACAGGAGCAGCAGAATCTGGAGGTATTGAATAAATACATTGTGTCACACGGGAGTCCATTGTGGGAATTGAACAGATTGTTTTTCAGGGTCGAGAGAGATCATATCCACTGGACCGCGGAGACGGCACAACGCATGTTCGATGGGTGGTGCGATCAGTTAAACTACTGAAGACGGAGACGTGCAACAACCAGTCGCACTCCAATATCTTCAATCTGTCAAAAACTTTTCATTTATCACAGGGAGAGAGGCTTCTGCTGGAGAAGGGGCTGACCTTCATCCCAACGCCGGGGGGGGGGCGGACCTTGGGGATCTTAAGAAGGATGTCCATCTGCACAATAGAAAGTTAAAAATCTTGAATTATTTTGACTTCCACACACAAACCGATACCACCCCATTTGTAGAAACATCCAAATGGGAACCCCCGATTGGGGTTAGGGTTAGGGGTTAAGAGTATAAACAAGGAATTCAGGTACTAAAGGGAACTATAGAATAACATTATCCAACAATAAAAAGAATACGGGTTTGAAGATTGGAGGGTGGAATAGGGGATCAAGGGAAACCCTTTTGCTGGTTTGATTTTTATTGTGTGTATTAGAGGATTGAATGAAATGCGTGTTGAAGCACTTACCTTTCTTTTTTCAGAAAGGATTAAAGCACTTACAGATTGCACCCTACCACACAGAGTGGGATTGGCACTTAACTTTTTAAGCACTTACCTTAGATCCCCAGTCAAATCATCCAGTATCGAACCTGTAGAAAAGAGAAAAACAAAGCACTTGGAAAACCATCTCACACACAACTCAATCCCTTATCCCCAATTTCCCATCCCAACCCCCTAACCCTACCCTGACCCCAAACTGAACCCTAAACCTAACCCTAACTCCTAACCCCAACCCCCTAACCCTAACCTCTAAACCCTAACCCTAAACCTAACCTTTGAACACCATCGCTGACGCTAACCCCAACCCTAACCATAACCTTGGAACCCCACCACTGACCCTACCTTTGAACCTTTGAACC